>NW_026719801.1:0-10677 GCF_029784015.1 Lycium ferocissimum
ATGTTTTGGTTAACTTTTCGCGTGTTCTTTTTTGATACTCGGTATTAGTGACTTTCGCTTCCTAATTGGTTATTTTTGGGCAGTTGTAACTCCCGGGAACATGTTCATTCCGATATATGATGTTCGTCTCACATCTTTACAAATTTCCATATTGTCCTTGGTTGCGGTCGTTATATCTGGCAGTTCGTATACGAGTGTCCAACTCGGGTACTAGTCTGTGGCCGTCGGTACGGATCGTGACAAAAGTGAACCATCGAGTGGTTCGTAAGAGATTTAACAACTAGCCTGTTTGAATACTTATCATATATATACATATGTCGATGAATCGAACCACGTATAAGCCACGTCATCGTATCATCGGACATACTTATATATATACCGTGCCGGCCACACTCTCTAACAGGACTCGGTGAAGTAAGATGTCGGCCACAAACATATAGCGTGTGTTATCGAAATCATATGCGGAATTTACGAAACCATGTATAAACATCGAATGTGAATACTTGCTTACAGAACATAAATCATACATATCAAAAACACATGTCATATACGGTCCATAATGGGGACCCGGCGGACGGAACGTGGTCGCCCCCCTCTGCCTTGGGCGCCTGACTCATCATACTTCGGAAGTTTGTATGTTCTCCGAACATCTCCTCGAAGACCACATCATGTTTCGGAATCATATCATTTCGGGGAACCATATCATATTTCGAGAACTCATCATACTTCGTGTCATATCATATGTCGGAGATCGGATCATATTTCGACGCTCATCATACTTCGGATTGTGCGCGCGATGACACGACCGGGACTAAGGCGAAGGAAGTAACAATAATAATACTTTTGAGCGAATCGTAGAATCATATACAATATAAAACATTCATAAATCATATGCAACATAAACATCTGCAAGACTTAACAAATTAATCGAACGAACCATTATTCACACGTTAGGACCATAGTCCAATCAAATTTCCTTTTGAATGCCATTCGGAAACATATCAAACCGCACTTTGAAATCATAATTACATATCGGATTCATAAGCATAGCAATCCTTATTCCGGATTTCCGGATGCATCGTAGGTAATCATGTTCGGGGGATTAAATAATAAACATGTTAATTTCTTCACAAAAACGTTAGAACGGTACATAAGAAAGTCTGCGTGGGCCACGATCGAGCGTCAATCATGAGGCCCACTCATGAAAGTTGGGATATTATGCCTCATGAAGTTACCTATTGGGTTTCGGGGCGTCAGGCTTTTCTGCCCGAAAGTTACGGACGTTCGTAGTTTCGAATCATTTAGGGATCAAATTCTTTCAAAAACAACACTTTTATGCAACATTTCAGATTTGGTTATACAAAAGAGCATAAGGACCAAATAAGAGTCGTAGACACGCTCGGATCGCAAGAGTAGAGTTGCCTCGGGATTCGTGTCATAACCTATGTTCACCTAAGACATGCCATATGAAAGAAAGGTAAGCTCTACATACCTTGGCCGCTCCTTAAGCCAATCCAAACTCGAGCTCGGCTCTCCAAAGTCTACACGACGTCAATAAATATCAACCATTAGCTATAAATATTTAGGAAATTCAATTCCAAACCATTACCCATTTCTACAGAAAATTGGGCAGCACCTCCCCTGTAAATGCGACACCCCGAGAATTTTAACTCGGCCAATTTGTCAACAACAATACCAACAACCATTTAATAACATAACAATCAATTCAAACGCATTATATCGCTAATAATTCTTCTCCACATATTTCAACAACATGCCAATTATGCTCAACTCAAGTTCATATATTCAAAAACATCCGAACAACATTCAAGAATGCTTTAAGCAACTCGCACAATAATTCCAACTTTCCAACAAAAGCATTACTCTACCCGAAACTTCTCCAACCCAACAACACAACATGAACACATTCCCTTCTTTCCAAATTCATAAACTATACCATCAAAACACTTTAACAACATTATTCTCCCAAATTCAAGAAACTACATTTAGATCACATTAAGCTTCAAATCAGCCCATACGATTTTTAATCTTCAACTTGGGTCATTAAACCTCATTTTACACAATAAAATTCACAACGACGACGACCAAAACACTAGATAACATTAACTCATTTCTAGCATACCAAGCAGCCCCTAATCACGGCCCAACACCAATATACATAATCTCATGAGTTCCATTCACTTTCTACACATTACAACAACACATAAACATGCTAAATTCAATTACTCTCCACTCCTACACAACACATACATATGCACGACCTCACATACACATACACAGCTACACTTCAACTTCTATATTTTCATGATTTTTATTCATTTTCATACTTCACAACATACACAAATCATCCATAACATATGAAAAATAAGATTGAACCATACCTCTTTCACTTGATTCTTCAAGTTGGCTAGGGCTTGCTTTTGAACCAATCTTTGTTCTTACTAATCCAACAACCCTTCCATGTTGTTAAGCACCTTCTAAAGAGTAGAATTGCTAGAGAAATTTTATTTTCTTCCTCTCTTCTCACCCTTGCTCGGCTGCTCTCCCTTTGGCCGAATGGCTTGGTTTATTTTCTCCAAGCTTCTCAATTTTTCTCCAAGCTTCTAAGTGTTTGAGAATGATGAACATGTGATGAATTATTCATCTTAATACTGTTATATCCCGTATTTTCATACGTCGGAAAGCGTGCGAGTTAAATGATATTAGTAACGGACACGAGGTTATCCCCCAAGCTTATAGGTGGTTAGAGTGATGGTACACATGTACCGTAAGGATTAGAAATTAAATAAATTGAAGAAAATAAGTTTTGACGAGGTTCCAAATTTATTTGATGAAATACGGTCCAAGCTATACTACCCCGTATTTTTTGGACTAGGAAAATTTAATCGTCCAACATGAGCAAATTTACCCGAGCCCGGAGAATTTGATCATATTTCAAGGATGAAAAATCAAGAGCTCGGTGTATAAAGAGTTGAGGCCCCGAAATAGTTTAGGACTTAACAAGTGTGACCACGGTGATTGAAAATAATATTTTATGTGTACCAAAAGGGACTATGGACTAGTGCTATGTCACATGAGTATAATAATGAGCATATGAAGTGTGTTAAAAATAGTTACTATTTAAGTGAATCGAGATCAAGAAATTATATTGGATTGTTGAAGAATTATTATGTGGATATGATCCACATGTGTTGTGGACAAGTGGCACTAAGTGAATTTAATTGCACGCACATCAGCAAGTGGTGGCAAGATTAGATATTAATTAATAAAGGAATTTATCTAGAGTGTTGCACGTGTAAAAAGGAATGTAGTAGAATATATGCATATCTTTTTCATTCTTTGCAATGTAGCAACACGTATCTTTTATATATCACATCATTTTCATTCCTTGGAAAGGGATATGAACAAAGTAAATATGCAGCACCTCCTAAGCTGTAAAGAAAAAAAAATATAGCTCTTGTTTCATAGTAGCAACGCGAGCTCTAAGCATATGGAGGCGGAGTATATTTTCTTTTCCTCAAAGAAAAACATACGGATTTTGGTCTCATTGTTTTTACTTCGATCTCATTATTCCATTTTGTCGCGTTGTTTAATCCGGGCTTCTGTCGAAGTGAAGTAAGGTGGAAGAAGATTATTTTTTTGGCATATGAGGTAATAATTTCCTCCACTAGATATATTTAAATTCATCCCGGTATAGCTAAATTGTGACATGGGAACTACGAAATTAATTGCGGGAAATCGGATAAATTATTGTTGTTATCATATGGGCTGTTTGGTGGTTGTTATGAATTGTTTGGTGGGCTGGAATATCGTGGGATTGGCTGTAGTTATTGTCGTTGTATTTGTTGTTATACTATGTATATACGAAAATAAGGAAGTATATACAAGCATCGGTATAGGAATGTAAATTAGGCTGTTTTGGAAGTGATTTGAGAATGGATTTAATTCTAGTTTGATATGAAATTGTTGGTATTGTTGTTGTTGGTATTTTGAATAATGTTTTGGCTAAATTGGAATCTCGAGGATTGTTAAGTTTTCAGAGGAAATGTTGCCCGATTTCCGTTAAGTTTTTAACTAATCAAAATACTAGTTAAAATGGAAATATGGAAGTATGAACTAAGAAGTGATTCACATAAGTAATCGGTTGTAGATTTACAAGTTTGGGAAGTCGTAGTTTGTTAACAATAGTGTTACTCTCATATTAAATAGGCTAAAAGGCGACGAAGCAAGCTTGGTTACGGTTGATCTACGACAGGTATGTGAAGCTTATCTTTTTTTCTTTTGGCATGTCTTAGTTGTAAATAGGCCATGATACGAGTCTCGGGGTAACTCCATTCTTAAGATTCGAGCCGTATACGATTCTTGTTCCCTTCGGATGTTAATGTTCATGAGATTGTCAAACTATGGTTCTTAAGTCTTTTGTATAGTTGGATTTCAAATTTTGCATAAAGCATGTTGTTTTTAAAATATTCCGTAACTACGAACAACCGTAACTTTCATAGACGAGCTCGGATCGCTTCGAAACGTTCGTAGGAGATTCTATAATAAATAAGGTCTCCAACTTTCATAGATGGACTCGGATTGGTTTGATACTCGTCCGTGGGCCCCGAGACTTTCCCTTGTATAATACTAGCGACTTTTGAAAGGATTTAGTGTGATTAACGTCTTAACCTTCGAGCGTCGATTACTTACTTCTCTATCGAGTTTGTAATGACGATTATGCCCCTAATTTCCATAAGCTATTTCATATGGTTTGATATGTATCCATGATTCCTAAAGTTCTATTTGATATGTTCTCGAGCGACATTCGGAAGAAACTTGGTTTGATTATCGTCTTGGTTTTTAAATGATGGTTCACTTTGATTATTCTATCGAGTCTTTGAAAATGTTTTAAACTGCATATAGTTGCTCACGACTCTGCTCGTGCATATGGTTATTACCTCTTTCGCCGAGTCCCGAGCCGGTTACGTTATCGTGCGCACTATGTATATTCGGCAGTATGATGTGTTACGGTTCACCGAGTTCCTCGCTAGAGGGCCGGGTACCGCTTATGGTGTTATGATGTGTTATGATGTTATGATATGCTATGATGTGTGACGGGGATACGGAGATATGAAACCTTCTGGTGTGATGATGTGGTGTGGCGCCAACGACAGGCGGGCGACCACCGTTCTAAGAGCCCTATGCATGATTTGTATTTTTATGAGTAAGCACTTTGATATTTTGAATATTGCATTTATTTTCCGTACTTCTGGTTTTGACTATGATCTTGTTTACCATATTTCATGCTTTGCATACTCAGTACATATTCCGTACTGACCCCCTTTCTTCGGGGGCTGCGTTTCATGTCGCGCAGGTACAGATACTTATTTGGATGATCCACCAGCTCAGGATTCCTGTTCAGCTGTCTTGGAGCGCTCCCTTGTTCTGGAGCCTATACTTTGATCCAGCTTTTGTTATTATATATATGTACATGTTTGTTCACGGGTACGGCGGGGCCCTGTCCCGTCATATGATTTTGTTATGACTCTTAGAGGTCTGTAGACATATATGTGTGGGTTATGGGTATTCACTGTTCAGTCGTGTCTGTGTGATTTGTGATTTGGACGTCCCCCTACACTATGATAGCCTTACCGGCTTATATGTGATATTATCTGCTGGAAGGTATGACAGCTATATGTATACATATATTTGTGACAGCTTTGGGGTGACGTTCCACTTTTCTGTATGTATATGTTATTTGTGTACTGTATAGGTCATTCGCATGCTATTTCTGATTAATGGGTGTGTACGGGTGCCCAGGCCTACGGGGTTGGGTCGTGACAAAAGTGGTATCAGAGCGGTTCGTCCTCGGATTGTCTACAGACCGTGTCCGGCAGAGTCTTGTTTATGGTGTGAAGCCGGCCACACTTATAAACAGGAGGCTGCGGGGCATTTAGGAATCAGTGACCCTCTTTCAGTCTTAGATCGTGCGATAGAGCCAAGTCATAGGAAATGAAATTCCGTATACTAACCTTCGATTTCAGCAGAAGAACGACATCGACAGAAGAAAGCGATTGACGACATTGGAAGATACAAAGCACGCAGGTAAGTAAAAGTACGAAAGGCATATGTCGGCTAAGGCATTAAAGTATGATTGAGATGTAAAGTCAAAAAATTTTAGAAAGGAAAAGTGGACAGGAAAGGGTAACAGGTGCAGTTCGAATTGAACATGCGAGGTAAGCTTATCATTTTTATACTGTTGTTGATACTGGGAGCCCTGTGTGGCTGTAACATGATATGATACATATATATATATGTTGGCCCTGTGAGGCATTGTTGGTATTACCTGCGTACAGGTTTTGAGACAGAAAGAAATATAGAGGAAACTCTGCCAAAATTTTTCCAGAAATAAAAAGAGAAAGAGATATGGGTTTGCGATATGTCTTGGAAAGGTTGTGTCAATAGTAAGGATTGAATGTGGCTAAGTTGTAAGTACGGCTGACCTTGAAAAATAAGTTAACTATTGAATTGGCGGTAATAGTAATTAGGAAGTCGACATCGATATGGTAAAAAGGATCTGGAAAGGACTTAGGATATTAAGAAATGACTTAGAAGAGGTTGGCAAATCCTGATAGGGTGTCATATTAAGGTACCAACTGAATTGATAAGCATGGATAAATTATGACGAGTTTATAGTTAGAAGAAATAATAGTATGATTGAGACCAAAGTACAAAAAAAAAAAAAAAGAATTGTGATGGATATGAATGTGCTGACAAGACAGCTGGTGAAATATTAAAGATAAGATTGACCAGAAAGGGCAAAAAGTTAAGGAGTGTGACACTATAAGGTTGGTTACGAACAGAATATTATGTGAATATAATAAGGAATGTTATGAAAATGAGTAAAGCCCAGCGAGGAAGCAACCAAAGAATATGACATGATCCGTGCAACCAGTATGAGGGTGAACTGGTGATAAAAAAAAAAGGAATTTATGAAGTTCTTCTATAGGGAAAGTACAGAATAGAAATTACGGGATATCGGAAACGATAGTGAGCACGAAAGAAGAAGGAGATGAAAAGAAAAGCGGGTAAGATAACAGTGCAATAATAGATGATGACATGTGTAGCCGTGAACACGAGTAATATCAGTGACGGAACGGTGAAAGGCCAAATCATAGAAAGATGAATAACGAGGTAGAATGAATGCTAGGAAATGACTGGTATGAGGAGAACAAACCGGGATGAACAGAGTATGATTTGGAAATGAGAAAGGGATTAAGTAGGAGTAGTATTTTCCGAGAGAGGTAGGGGTATTATGAAATTCCTCGTGCGCAGAAAAGAAGGATGGACATAGACTGGAGAAATAGGGCAAGAGATGCTAAAGGAAGCACCCAAGATAGATGTAATTAAATGAGTCCGAATCTGGAACGAAAAGGGAATACATAGTTATGAATTTAAAGAGGTAGTGCGACGTGGTGATAAGATAAGACTAATATTGAGACAAACTTGGGATGTTTTTGAGTGAATCAGAAGCCTGTGCTGGGTACACCGTAAGGGTAAAGAGGCATAAGGCATAAAGGGGTACTACGTGCATACGACTACACTTCGAAAATAGTGAAATCTTTAAGGGACAAAGACGATAGGCTTGAGGAACAAATGGTGCAATATAGATTCATCAAAAGAAACAGATGATATAGGTTGGGATAAAGATACTATTTCAAGAGAGCTTTGGACACTTATCGTCGGAATATAAGTCTTTGCCTAATTGAGATTGGAACGACTACAAGTACTAATTAACTATTGACTGGAATGAGTGGAATGTGGCCTTGGATGAGTTGTTACATTGGTCACATTACTCGAGTACATATTACCAGATGAAATTTTGCACTATATATGGAAAGGTTCTCGTCGCTTCGAGGTTTTGTTAAGGTTTCGTACGTGGACAAGCAAAGTTATAGATTATAAGGAAAAAAAACATGGATCTGGTACGATACCAAGTGAATTGGGAAAATGGATCGGATGAATTTGAAATTAGAAATAGGGACATAGAGCAGAATATAAACAGATAATGGTATAAGTACACCCTTAAGGGGGGAAGCGGGTGCAAAAAAAAAAATGCAAGTGTAAGATGGAGACAATTGACATTGCAATATATTTGATATGGATGTTTGAGCTTCAGGTAAGATCCCTTGCTGAGACAGGTTAGTAAGATCTAAAAGCCAGCAATAAATGGATAGAAGTCAGGAGGGTATGTGAGACAGTGTTGAGAAATTTTTATAAAAGATCTTGAATGATATGACATTAGAAAGTGGGTGCGTATAAAAAGAAAAAGTACGACAAAAGAATAGTATCGAGTAATTTAAGGGATATTGTAAAGGATAGCAATGCTATGCTGGATTAGAGGCTAAGATGTTGGCAATAGAGTTGTTTGCTAATGATATTGTGACTTATAAGTAGCAAAGGGAAGGGATAGAAAATCTCCCATAGTAGGATATGACAAAATCAAAGGAGTGAATAAAGGAAGGGAAAGGAGTATGACAAGATAGGTTACGAGCGAGTTTTAGTACGGATGAGTTATGTAAAACATAATGAACCAGGAGAAGGAAAGACTATGACTAAGATTGGATATATTTTATACAAGTTGTACAAGAATAGTATGCAACCTACGAATATTTGTATGCTAAGAATGAGACCAAGTGAGTATTTGATAAGAAGAGTAAGGACTTAATAATAACAATGCAGTTGTGATATTTTAGATACATTAAGGAAAGATGTAAAGATGGTTTAAGCTAAATTATCGAGATGGAATTAGTACTGAGGGAAAATAGGACATGGCCATGGTTTAACCGAAGATTTAACCCGATACCGATTGTAAGATACGAGAGGAGAATGCAAGGTAAAGCACGAAGAATAGTGAAACGACACTAAGGTATTTCTTGGGCTAATTTGAGCACCTTTGCATATTCTTGTAAAGATTGCAACATAATGTGTGATAGAAAAGCTAAGAGCAAAATCTGAGTAACGAGGCAATAGAAAAGTTTAAATTAAAGATAAAGAACCGACACGAGATAATATGCCTAAAGTGTTACAAGTTGGGTTAAGGGAAATTATGAAATGGTTTAAGCGAGACAATCAGAACGAGCTGGCCACTAGAAGACAGAGAACTTATATGTCAAATCAAAAAAAAAAGTTTCAGAATTATACCAGTTGACGATAGTCAGAGCACAGAGCAGCTATGTAAAGTTATTATATGAGAGAACTCTAGCACTACTTGATAGTCAACTCTAAAGATTGAGATTAAGAGCTAAAAAGCAGAGTGACAGTCAAAGTCTTTTAAAGAAGTCGAGAAGTGATACATGAGGCTAAAGATTCCAGAATATGCCTTTGGAACAGTAGAGAAATGTAAGGTTATCAGGAAAGTGACACACTTATATCTCTTGAAAGGATATTTCTGAGGAATCAAGGGAGCATTGCAACCGAGAGTCATTACTAAGGAAGAAACTCGTTTTCAACTATTCGAAGGGAATGTTATAGATAGCGCATGTCAGAGGATTAAAATGGCGACTCCAAGAAGGAGGTACACTGTGGACTATACGATCTAAGTAAAGAGTGGGTGTAGACCTATAGGAATTAGAAAAGAAAACAGGAGGAACCAATATGCGATGGTAAACCCACCAAATGGAAAGACAGTTCCTATTCTACGGTGTTGCAGGAAAGATAAACCCAAAATAAGAAAAACTCGACTTAAGCTTCAAGTGTAGGTGGATATATTAGATTGCAGTCAATTATGGAAGTAGCTAAATCATGACCACTTTCTTAGGAAATTCAATACTAACTGATGGCAGGAGGACAATGGTATTAAGTTAAGCAAGGAGAAGTATACTCATACAGGACTAGTTAAACATTCGAGGACGAATGTTCTAAAGGGGGGAAAGATGTTATATCCCGTATTTTCATACGTCGGAAAGCGTGCGAGTTAAATGATATTAGTAACGGACATGAGGTTATTCCCCCAAGCTTATAGGTGGTTAGAGTGATGGTACACATGTACCGTAAGGATTAGAAATTAAATAAATTGAAGAAAATAAGTTTTGACGAGGTTCCAAATTTATTTGATGAAATACGGTCCAAGCTATACTACCCCGTATTTTTTGGACTAGGAAAATTTAATCGTCCAACATGAGCAAATTTACCCGAGCCCGGAGAATTTGATCATATTTCAAGGATGAAAAATCAAGAGCTCGGTGTATAAAGAGTTGAGGCCCCGAAATAGTTTAGGACTTAACAAGTGTGACCACGGTGATTGAAAATAATATTTTATGTGTACCAAAAGGGACTATGGACTAGTGCTATGTCACATGAGTATAATAATGAGCATATGAAGTGTGTTAAAAATAGTTACTATTTAAGTGAACCGAGATCAAGAAATTATATTGGATTGTTGAAGAATTATTATGTGGATATGATCCACATGTGTTGTGGACAAGTGGCACTAAGTGAATTTAATTGCACGCACATCAGCAAGTGGTGGCAAGATTAGATATTAATTAATAAAGGAATTTATCTAGAGTGTTGCACGTGTAAAAAGGAATGTAGTAGAATATATGCATATCTTTTTCATTCTTTGCAATGTAGCAACACGTATCTTTTATATATCACATCATTTTCATTCCT
>NW_026719802.1:0-19591 GCF_029784015.1 Lycium ferocissimum
GTGGGACCGTTAAAGGCCCTTTTCCCACCCTTCAGGAAACCCATTAAGGTCCATTAAAGGCCGATAAATTTATAGGCCCGTATAACTACCGTATAATTCCCCAGGGACCTTCACCGTGATGGTCTTACGGGCCTTTTAACTTTTCCGTATAACATTAAAATTCCTATAAAGCGAAACCCACCCACCGAATTTGTTCTACTTTGTTTAATCTTCAATCCTTAGGAACCTTCTTAACACTTGTTTAACATTTCATTAACAATCCAAGGACGTTACAAATCTTCCCCAAAACTTCATTAAGTCATCTTTAATTGAATGGGAATTTGCCCGAACCCCCATTGCCCTTTGTTTTCCTTAACAATTTTTGGTTCCCCCACTTCCAATGTTTTTTAAATTTTAAATTTCATCATCAAATGCTATTCCTTACTTATAACACGAGATTTCATGCCTTCATTAACCTATTCACCGTGCATCAATAGAAAATTTTTTTTGGGGGGAACTTAGATCGTTCCCCGGCCTCCGGGAAAGGAAAAAGGGTATCGCAGCCTCTCCTGGGGCGGTTAGGGACCGTGTCCGAGACTTTTAAGGGGGGTGGCGCGCCCACTTATAAACAAGAAATTTTAGGAATAAATGACCTTTTTTCTTCATAAGATCGTGCGATGAGTTTTGATATAAAAATTCCTTTTCCTTAACCGTTGAGATTTTTAGTGGAAAGAAAAGGGGCCCGCCCCCCAAAGGGGAAGAAGGGCGTAAAAGCGAGCCCAAAGAGCATCGCCAAAGCCGAGAAAAAGGGGTCCCGAAGCGCCGCCCGCCTCCCATTTGGCCCATTTTTTAGGAGGCCGGGAGCCCCCGGGAGCCCCCTTTTTCCCCCTTCCCCCACCGGATGCTTTGGGGATGTAAAAGAGGCTATTCATTTACTTTCCAATTGGTTTTCGCCACCCCCAAAAAAATTTGGGAAAGGGGGGTTTTTTGACCCAGAATTTTATGATGGTTGAGGGCACTTTTTTGGGTCAGCCGACACCAAATCACCGGAGTTAGCATCCTAACAGGATGGCCTTATGGTACCACATCCACGGGAGCCAAGTTCCCCGGTGGGAAAAACCGACGTTTCTCCGACATTACCTCGCTCCCAAGTTTGGCGAGCTGAAAAGTTTTAAATTTGGGGAAGGGAGGGAGGTTTGGGAGATGTTTGTTTTTTCACGGTTCCCGCCTGGTAGGGAAGGGATCGAACCCATTTGAAACCGCCACATTTGAGGATTTGGGGTTTACGGCCCTTCAGACAATATATATTTCACGATTCAAGCCCATGCTCAAAATTTGGGGAAAACCAACAACAAAAAAAAAGGGGGAGCGGAGATGATGGTAAAACCAAAAGGGGGAGACTTTGGGCCAAGAGGGATGGGGCGCAAAAAAAGAGTTTTTAAGGCATTGCCATTCTTTCAGAAAAGGGGCTCATGATTTTGGCCCCAGATTTGAAGATCTATTCATTCCGGCCGAGCGAGCTTTTTTGGTTCTCGCCGGGGGGGTTCCGGTCGGGGAATTTATACGGACGTAAGTTGGCTCGTAGAAATTGGTCGGGACGGTTTTGTGTTATTAATAAGGGGTCGAAGTTTATTTCATTTCGTTTCCTTTCGCTCCACTTCTCTCTAGAACATTTCTCCATACTTCTCCTACAAGAATACAGAGATGTTAGTGATCAACTTCATCAAACCAAGTGAATCAAGTGTAAGAAACCCGTTAAAGTTCATCCAGACAAGAAATCCAAGTGGAGGTCGAACTAGGGTTTTGCTCGAGTGAAGTGTTTTTCCACCCAAGAGGTCATTCCTACACCATCTAAGGTAAGTTTGATGGTATTTACATATTGTTTAAGGTGTTGAAGTTGAAACACTTGGATTGTAGAATAATATAGAAAATGGGTCATGAATGTGGGAATAGTGTTATTTTTGAATAAAAGCTTGGATTGAGTCATGATTCTTGATGTGTTGTGATTATGGTTATGTTATAAATGATGTTAAGAACATGGGTTAGACATTGTATATGAATGAATGTAATCGTGTGTTGTGACCATGAATATGGATGATTGGAAGTGAATTGAGAAGTAAGGATAATGTAGGTGAATAAAGACCATTGTTATAGTGTTGTGAATGTTATTATTAATGTTTGGGAGTTAATATATGATATGGAGGCAGTCGTATAAATAAAGGAGATGCTGTCCAATTTTCTCTAGCTTTAGTTATGTATGCTAAGCTGTCGATTTTCTAATGATAGTATAACCTTAATGAAGGTAGAAACGTGAGCATTGAAGGAGAACGTGCAAGTGATAGAATAGTTGAACGTAAAAGGTATGTAAGGCTAACCCTTCTTTCATAAGACATGGTTCCTTGGCCAAATATCTATTCTTCCATGAGCCTATGATGTCCTCCAAATGATGCTATCTCTTAAAGCTACTACGCTAATGATTCTCGATATGTTACGATTGTACTAAATTCCTTATATTATGAGTAATCCTCTAGGGATAGAAGTAATGAACGACGATAGTAATGATGCTAAAGATGCTTATGAGCCTTCATGTATATGTGCCTATGTATGGCTACTATGAAACCCCGAGCTTATATGGCCGGGTAGAATATATATATATATATATATATATATATATATATATATATATATATATATATATATATATATTGCGCGCGCGCACCGAATTTGGGTACGGATAACCCCGAGCCTTGGTAGGGCCAGTATGTGCTAAACACCGAACCTTCATGGTCGGGTATGCCATGTATATGCAATGTATATTCTATGAATATAAATATGAATACGAATATGCTATGAATACGGAAGTGCTATGAATATGAATATGTAAATGAATACGAGTATGAATGGAAATATGACTACGAATACGAATATGGATATGGAATGTAAACGAGATCGGATAGAGATATGGATGTATGTACACGATCACGCATTAGAAATGGGAAGTCCCTATGAAAAGTAAGTAAGTGTTTATGACAACGAAACTACTATCTCCCATCCTATGCTATTTCTTATATTGCTTATTATGCTTCTATAATGATGTTGATCATGCTTTCACATACTAAGTACATTCTTCGTGCACGTGTCCTTTTGTTTGTGGACGTTGCGTCTTGCCAAAGTGGCCGGAGACCGAGTTTGATCCATAAGCTTTTATTGCTCGGGGACTACATAGCGGAGCTCATTTCGTTCGGACTCACGGCTTTTGGTATTCATTCTTTTGTGTACATATTTATGGGCATGGCGGGGTCCTGCCCCGCCTATATGATATGACATACTCTCCTTAGAGGCTCGTAGACATGTGTTAGATGTGTTTGGCCTTGTCGGCCTATATTTTGGATATCATTTTGTTAGCCTTGTTGGCTTATGTACATTGATACGGGCATAGCTGCTAATGATGATATATATATATATATATATATATATTGTTTGTCACGACCCAATCGGAGGGCCGCGATGGGCACCCGGTGCTATCCCACCCGGGCACCTCTTAACATACTTTCACACCACATCTAGGTAAGCCACATAGTTAAATCATGCTTTTTATTCATCATCATTTTAATCTCATTGGGCGACAATATATCTATATCATCATTAACAACTATGCCCATATAAATGTACATAAGCCGACAAGGCTATCAAAATAACATCCCAAAATATAGGCCGACATGGCCGAACATACCTAACCATATACACATGTCTACGAGCCTCTAAGAAGGATATGTCATATCATAACATATGGGCGGGACAGGACCCGGCCGTGCCCATGAATATGTACACAAAAGAATCTATACCAAAAGTTGTAGCTCCGAATGAAGTGGAGCTCCGCTATGTAGTCCCTGAGAAATATAGCTATGGATCAAGTCTGTCTCCCTAGCCACCTGCGGGCATGACGCAGCGTCCACAAACAAAAGGACGTCAGTACGAAGAATGTACTGAGTATGTAAAGCATGATCAACATCAATAAGAAAGCATAATAGATAACATATGGAATAACATAAGATGGGAGATAATAGCATCATCGTCATAGCACTTACTTGCTTTCCATAGGGACGTTCCATTTCTATTGCGTATTCGTGTACATACATCCATATCCGTACTCATTTACCTTTCGTATCCATTTTCGTATTCGTATTCATATTTCCTTTCATACTCATGCTCATATCATATACATGGCATATACATAGACTTTACTTGGCATTTACATATTCGTACTCATATTGTTGTCATATACATAGCATATTCGTACTCATATTGATGTCATATACATAGCATTTATGTAGCATACCCGACCATGTAGGTTCGGTGTTTCACATACCTGGCCCTACCAAGGCTCAGTGTCATACCTGGCCCTACCAAGGCTTAGGGTTGTTCGTACCCAACTGCAGTGGTATGCGCGCAATGTCATATATATATATATATATATCTATATTCTACCCGGCCATATAAGCTCGGGGTTCACAATAGCCACTCATGGGCACATATACATATAAGCTCATAATTATCTTTAGCCTTTTCACTATCGTCATTCATTACATTCTATCCTTAGAGGATTTCTCGTAGCATAAGAAACTTAGTACAATCGTATCATTTGAGCATCATAAGCTTAGTAGCTTCTAGAGATAGGATCATTGGAGAATATCGTAGACTCGTAGAAGGGTAAATATTTGGCCAAAGAACCATGCCTTATGAAAGAAGGGTTAGCCTTACATACCTTTCCGTGCAACTATTCTATCACTTGTACGTTCTTCTTCAAGGCTCACGTTCTACCTTCATTGAAGTGCATACTCATATTAGATAATGGATAGCTTAGCATTCATGACTAATTCTAGAGAAAATTGGACAACATCTCCTTTATTTATATGACTTCCTCCATATCATATATCAACTCCCAAACATCAATAATAACATTCACAATATCATCACAATAGCCTTTAGTCAACTACACTACTCTTACTTCGCCATTCACTCCAATTCATCCATATTCATGGTCATATCACATAATTCCGTTCATTCATATTCAAGGTCTATCCCATGTTCTCAACCTCATTTATAACATGATTATATTCATAATGTATCAAGAATCATAACTCATTCCAAACATTTACTCAAAAGTGGCATTATTGCACATTCATGACCCATTTCTTATATTCTTTTGTAATCCAAGTGTTTCAACTTCCAAATACTTTAAACAACATGGAAACATCATAAAACTTACCTTAGATGGTGTAGGATTGAACCTTGGTTTCAAATACCTCACTTGAGCAAAACCCTAGTTTTTCCTTCACTTGAATTCCTTGCTTTTGATGAACTTTAATGGGTTTTCTTACTTTGATTCACTTGGTTGATGATAAGAACTTTTGATTTTCCTTGGATTCTTGTTCATGAAATGTATGTAATGCTCTAGAGACTTTAGAGAGAAGTGGGGAAGTGTTGGAATGAAATAACGAAGTTAGAATCACATTTATAAACTTAGAACATTTCAGCCCGTTGGGAGCTCCACGGGCTATTCCACGGTCCGTGGAACATGGTGCTGTCACGACCCAAACCCCGTGGGCTGCGGCCGGTGTCCCTAGCGGACACCCGTACGTACCACGACGGATCGGCATACCAAACGACTAATTCCGTTTAGACGCATGTAAATTCATACGGATAGAAAATACATGTACGAAATATATATATATACACACTTAAACACGTACATAAGCCGTTAGGGCTAACATAATAAGCGAGGAATTACTCAATTCGCGGACTCGTGCTTACCGGCGGTGACAACCCACAACCCACAAACATGTCTACGGGCCTCTAACATACGAACGAGAATCGAAGACGGGACGGGGGCCCGCCGTACCCAAATGACCATATGTACAAAGTAGACAAACAACGAGAAGATATATACCAAAAATATCAGCTCGGATCAAAAAGGAGCACTCTCCAACGAACGGTACCTAAGTGGTGGCGTATCTCGGCGCGTGCGTACGCTTTGCGGGCATGTAGCGCGGCCCCGGAAGAACGGGGGTCGGTACGAAGGTGTACCGAGTATGTGAAAGCGGAAATATAACATACATAATCATAATCGAGTCAAATATGTAAAATCATAACGGACGAGAATCGGATCATAGCGGGGTCAGACTTACAGAGTGTACAGACAGAATCATAATGTGTCAGATTTAGGGAGTGTAGCTGGCGGAGTTTCAACACGGACCAGAGGTACAAAATGTGGCTGACGGAAGCACAATGCAAATCAGATGCACAAAGTGTGATTATAAATAAACGCAGTCCGAGATACGGAGGTGTAACGGAACAAACTCTCAGAACCCGAACTCGAAGTATGACGGACGACGAATCGAGCCCGAATCGGACGTGCGAAATGTGACGATGCGGATCCTTATCCAAATCGAGTCTCGGATCATGCATGCAGTCATAAGCATATTCGGACATACATATCATATATCGGATCCCGCTCTTTAATAAGGGACGCGGTATGAAACAAACCCTCTTAGTACGGGACGCGGTGGACGGACGGATCAAATCAAATGCCATCACGGCCGCCATCCCCATAATATCACATAATCAAATCATAATCGGATGTAAACGGATCCGGCCCGCACGTCGGGACGCGGTGAACAATGCGGTGGAAGTGCACGAATCATAGAACACAGCCCGAGCGCGGTGAAGGAAGCATTGAGGCATCCACGAACGGATCAATGAGAAACCTTATACATACGAGATGACATACGGACTTAATGAAATCGAAATAGTTCGAGAAGATAAGTCAAATCAATTATCGGATTATAGTCATAATACAGATACGCATACGTGTCATTTGGGATGGCACGACGCATTATTTCGAATGAATATTCCGAACCGTTCCAGATGTCATACCATATTATGAAACTCGTAAAGACAGTCATAAAACTTATCGTACGATAGCAGAACGATAGCCAAGAACTAACTAAGAAGATCGGACAAAACGGAGTCAATCTATGCCTTACAAGAACTATCGGGGTTTTGGGCCCACCTCGGACCCAACTATAGTGGCGTACATAAATTATGGATAATAAACCTTAGGGAGTCGTCCATAAACATCTTAGGGTGTTCTGACCTCATTTACGGAAGTTATGCACATATAGGCAATTTTGCCGACAAAAAGTAAAGGAACAATTCACTCTTACTGAATGATTTTGAGCTGTTTTCAATCTCGGAGTGTGAGAAGCAGAAGTGCTATCGAGGCTCACTTTCAAGCCTGTTACACTCAGAACATGCCAAAGAAGGAAAGGCAAGACTTTACATACCTTGGTTATGCTTTACGCTCGTCCAATTTCGACTCCCGTTTCGTCAACAATCTACAAATGGTCATTGTTACTAATTAGCAATTTCAAGCCTTTAGAACTTGAATCTTAACTTATACCTTTCTACAAAAATTTGAGCAGCACCTCCCCTATACATATAGCATCCCCGAGAATTCAACTCGGCCAGAACAATCGACAACAACCCAACAACAACACCAACAACAATAACAATCACCACAAATCACCATATAATACAATTATTCTACTTTCCGACATAATACAAAAATTCTCATTTCGACTTCACACTCTCAAATCAATACCAACATGCTCTCATTCATTACTAATCAAGGTCATTACAATATAATTCGGAAGCATTTCATAGCATTTCTACAATATATTCTCAAGATATACGAAATATACAAACTTTCCACCAAAGCCATAATTCATCCAACACTTCTAATTTTCAACATAAACTTCCGTAACATATTTTTACCTTTCAATTCCATTAACAACCATCATAATTTACATCTTACAATTTCATTTCCATAATTACATAATCTATAATAAAATCACATACTTTCCGCCAACAACTTAGCAACAATTTTCTCATGCCAACTAAGATCATTAGCCTTCCATTATCATCACAAGACCCCAACATCACAATTAACATACCAAATAATTTGATTCATATCCTCCCCTCCATCTTGATACACACGGCCAACACACACACATTCACAACACACAAAATTTTCATACTTTTTATTTACTTCATAAGGCCATAACAACATAATCAACATACTAAACAAGTTCAACCATTTTCCTCCTACAACATCCCACGGCTACCACACACACACACACACACACGGCTTACACACACACAATCACAATTCCATAATTTCCATGCAATTCCGCTTATTCTAACATTCATAAATCTTCCATAACATAAAAGAAAACATGGAATTCTTACCTCTTCCACTAAGTTCTCCTTGCCAACATAAACACTTCCTTGCCTTAAAAATTATACCATGTTGGAGAGGATCTTGAGCTTAGTAGTAATTCCAAAAGAGATGGATTTTTGAACCAAGAATTGAGCTCCAAAATTTTTTTTCCTTTTTCTTTCTTTTTTCACTTGGCCGATTGCTTCTTTTCTTTCTCTCTTTTTTTTTTTTTGAGTTCTTGAAATCTCTAGAAATGAAGACTAGTCCCTTTTATACATATTAATCACATGGATTAAATTTCCATGGACTTGGGCCTTATGTTGGCCGGTTGGGCTTCTCTTCTCCTTTTTTTTTTTTTTTTTTAATTCCAAGCCCAATTATTCCATGTCCATTTCTTGTAATTCATGCAACTATTTTCCAAATTTCCCATTTTGCCCTTAGCCTTCCTCGGTATTTTCGCGCCAATGTTTTCATAACCGACACATTCATACTAAGTAAGGTCCAAATGTGGCCTCGTTCCATACAAATCAAAATATTTCAAATTTTCCGAATATGCAAAAATGCCGAATATAATATCCCTAGGAGCTAGTAGCTGATTTGTGAGCACTCCATTTTTTGGAGGTGCCATTGATTATTCTTTTGGTACATATATGTATATATTCATGATTTGGGCACGACGGGGTCCTGTCCCATCCATATGTCTAGTACTCTAGTAGAGGCTCGTAGATACGCATGTTTGGGTAGTGTGGTCTCATAGCCTTATGTATATGCATGTATGTATATATATATATATATATATATATATATATATATATATATATATATATATATATATATATATTTATATATATATATATTTTTTTATGGCCGAAGAGCCTATGTTTATATAAGTAAATATGTTTCAAATGTTAATAGCTTTCTAAAAGCGTGATATATATATATATATATATATATATATATATATATATATATATATATATATATATATATAAGTAAATATGTTTCAAATGTTAATAGCTTTCTAAAAGCGTGAATATATATATATATATATATATATATATATATATATATATTTTGAATGAGAACGGACGAGTAGCGAGAATGAGCGGTGTTCGGTGGTTAGCCTCGGATACCGTCATGGCCGTGGCCGGGTCGTGACAAAAAGTGGTATCGAGCCGTTCGATCTAGGAAGTGTCTACGAGCCGTGTCTAGTAGAGTCTTGTTTATAGTGTGTTGCGTGCCATGCTAATAAACAAGAGGCTCATGGGCATTTAGGAAAAATGACCATCTTTCTTCTTATGGGATCGTGCGATAGAGCCGAGTATAAGATTTAATCCTCCCTAATAGTGTGTTGTGATCTCAGAAATGCCGCCAAAAGGAAAAGCTAAGGCCGCCCAGAAGGGCAAGACTACAATGAAAAGGCGGCCAGAAAGAAAGCCGCCTATGAATGTGGATGAGGGCGAATCACACCATGAGGCTTTATCTAATGCCTCCACTACTCCGCCTATTACGGAAGAGCAAGAAGGGGCTTCAGCTCCAGCCCCTATGCCTCCGGTCCCTCCACCGGCTACTTCGGGTCAACAAGTGATCGAGGCCATTCATTTATTGACACAATTGGTTGCCACCCAGGCACAACGGCAAAATGCGGGCCCAAGTGATCGGTCGGCTAGTACCAGAGCTCGCGATTTTATGAGTTTAAATCCTCCGGAATTCTTTGGGTCAAAGCCGGATGAAGACCCGCAAGGTTTTATTGATGAAATGTTGAGAACGTTGCGGATTATTCGTGCTTCCGAGACCGAATCCGTGGAGTTGGCATCATATAGACTTCGAGATGTGGCGGTTCTATGGTACAATAATTGGATAGCATCGAGGCAAGAGAACGCGCCTCCTCCCGTTTGGCAAGAATTTGTGGATGCCTTCATCCTCCATTACTTGCCACCCGAGGTCCGCCGAGCTAGGGCGGATAGATTTTTAAATTTGAAGCAAGGGAACATGAGCGCCCGAGAGTATAGCCTTCAATTTAATTCTTTGGCTAGGTATGCTCTGACTATAGTGGCCGATATGAGAGATCGGGTGCACAGATTTGTGAGTGGCTTAGGGCCACATTTGTTTAAAGATTGCTTGACGGCCTCATTGCAAGATGGGATGGATATTTCACGTATTCAAGCCCATGCCCAAAACCTAGAAGGACAACTGTTATACCCCGTACCTTGGACGTTGGAATATTCTAAGTTAGTTGCGACGAGTTAAGCCAAGGCTATTTTTTTTTCCCGACTTTGTTTTAAAGCATGAGTTGTTTGCAATAATATTGGTATGGAATGTTAAGGGTAAACTTGGAATAAGGAATTTGGGGTTAAAAGCGAAATATGAAAAGTTAGACATCTTATGAAAATTTTGGGACCAAAAAAGGAATTATGGAAAGTTGGCCATTATTTGAAAATGGCCACATGTGGCCGGCTAGGTGTGTGTGTGTGGGCCATAGGGCCAAGTGTTTAAATTATATATGTAGTCCAAGATGACTAAGTAAGTCATCTTATTCACTTGTTGCCTTAAGAAAAATCAAGAAACATGGAGAAAGAAAGATGGAGAGTTTCGGCCAAGGAGAAAAAAAATGGAAGACCAAAATTGACCATGGAAAAATTATTTTCTTCTAGGTTTTCTACTCCTTGGAAGGTCCTAAGCATCATGAAGTAGTTGGTGGAAGCAAGCAAAGCTTTATTGTTGCAAGAACAAGCTCTAACCGAATGGAAGAATTGGGTGAAGAAGGTATGGTTTGATCTTCTCTTTTATATGTTATGCATGGTTGTGTATGTTGTGAAGTGTGGGAATGAAAAGAAAATCATGAAAATATGCATGTTGAGGGGCGGAAGCATGTGAGTGTGTGTGTGTGTAATCGTGTATATGTGTGGTTGTGTAGAGGTGAAGAATTAAGTGTATGTAGCATGTTTGCAAGTTGTTTTGGCATGTAGAAATGAATGAAAAGTCATGAAATTGATGTATGTGTGTGTGTGGGGCGTTGTTTTGGTAGTTTATAGCGAATTGATTTTACTTGGTATTTTGGTGTTGTTGTCATGGATTATGTGATGAGAATGAATGTATTAATGATTCAAGTTGAATAGGTAGTTGTGGTGTGGTGGCCGTGCATGTGTAGTGTGGAAAGAGAGTGAAGAACAAGTTTTATTTAGTGTGTTTTGGTTGTTGTTGTCATGAATGCAAGGATGTAAATGAGAGTTTAATGTGCCAAGTTGGTGTTGTAATTGTTGGTGGATTGATTTAGAACCTTAAGAAATTTTAATATAGTTTCATGAATTTGTGGAAGATAATGTTGTCAATGTGTGAATTGTTGGTATAGTTGATGAATTTGAAAGGAAGAAATGTGTTGTTGATATTTCCTTGGATTTGAAAGGTTTCGGGTTGCCTTATGTTTGGTTGGGTTGTTTGGAATAATTTTGTGGATTGTTGGAAATGTTTTTGAATCGTGTTTGAAAGGTTTGAATTGTTATTTGAATATGCGATTGTTGATATTAGTTTGGAAATATGTAGTTAAGTTGAATAAAATTGGAATGTTGTCGAAGTATGTGGAAATGACTTGTTAGTGTTAGAATGCGTTTGAAATTACTTATTGATGTTGTTGGAATGGTTGTTGGTTTGGTTGTTGTTGATTTGGCCGAGTTGAAATCTCGGGGTGTTGAATTCACAGGGGAAATTTTGCTTGTAAAAATTCTGTAGAAAAAGTAATGGCTTGGAATTGAATTCTTCGATGCTTATGGCTAATGTTCGATGCCTATTGATGTTGTTGTAGATTTTGAGAAGACGAGACTTGAGTTTGGATTAGCTTAGGAAGCAATCGAGGTATGTGAAGCTTACCCTTCTTTTTTTTTTTGGCATGTCTTAGACGGAATTAAGGTATGACCTGATATGTGCCTCGGGGTAATTCCATTCGTAAATTTCGAGTATGTTCGTGATTCGTACTTGCTTGATGTTGGCATCCTTAGTATGGTACGTATGTCTTGATATGATTGAGTTTGAAATCTTTGCGTAAGCGATTCTTATATGTTTCTTGATATTCGTATCCTTGATGCGGTCGAGTTATGGTCCTTACGTCTTTGTATGATTAAATTTCTAAGGTTGCAAAAGAGTTATATTTTCAAAAGAATTTTGTTTTCAAACGAGATATGTTCCTAAACGATTTGAAACTACGAACGTTCATAACTTTCGACTAAGGGCTCGGATCTTGATTTCTTCGCAAATGATTTCATGACGTTCAGTAAGGACTCAAATTTTCATAGGCGGGCCGGATTGGGTTGACGCTCGTCCGTGGGTCCCGCGACTTTTTATGTTGGTTTTAAAGTTTTTAAAAAAAAGAATTTAATACGACTACTTTTCCCATCCCTATGATTATTTATTTATCTGTCGAGTTGAAAATAAGGATTTTTATGCCCATGATTTTGATACGTATGCTACGGTTTTCGAAGCTTGGTTTGGAAAGAATCGGGAGAAAAATTTGATTTGACTATGGTTTTGGATTTTCAAAAAAAGAGGGTTCGTTTTGATCATTCGGTTGAGTCCGTGATGATGTTTGATGTGCGTGTGGTTACTTACGATCCGCTCGTGCGTTCGTGTTACCTCTTTCACCGGATCCCGGCCGGTATATGATCGTGCGCACTATAATATACTCGGTGTTATCCGTGTTACGGTTCCGAGACCTCGCCATAGGGGCGGGTTCCGTTTATGGAGTTATCTTGTGATATGGCTTATGATGTGTTGTGATGATGTGTTGTGTTCGGGGATACGGAGATTTGAAATCTTCGGTGTTATCTTGTGTTGTGGCGCCGGATAGGGTGGCGACCACGTTCTGTCCGCCGGGTCCTATGGGCCGCATTTGATATGTGATAATGTATGATGCTATGATGAGTTTGTTCACCGATGGTGGGGCAAACCCAATGATGAGGTAAAATTCCACATTGGTTTAGGCAAATCCCACATCGGTTAATGTTATTTCGCATGACAGATTATGATGTGTTCGGTATGAGTATGTTTAATTTGTGTGTGTCGGATGTAAGTACTTAGGTAATTGGGTTGTTACGACTTCACTTTCTGTATTTCCTACTTCGGTTAGGACCTCGTTGATGTATGCTATGCTTTACATGCTCGCATATTAAATCGACCCCCTTTCTTCGGGGGCTACGTTTCATGCCACGCAGTACCCACGGATGAGTAGGTGAGGCTAGGCAGAGATGCTCCCACCGGATTGGCGAGCTCCACTTCCTGGAGTGCTGCCGAGTCCGAGTGCTTGTATGGTATCTGAGACGTTAGTAGAGACTTTGCAGACAGTGTCGAGTGTATGATATATCGGGTCTGTTTTGTAAGCGGCTATGTAAGCCGGTGTGTTTGTATGCATTATGCTACCGATGTGTTTGGCAAGCGGCTATATAAGCCGAAGTACTGTTATGCCTTATATTACAGTTTTCATACGATTGCAGATTTTATTTGGTTTGAAAAAAAAAAAAACGAAAGACATGTTTGTTTTCTGAAAAAATTTTCATTACTTGCGTATGTTATGTTTTGTGGGCCCAGTATGGTTATGAGTGTTACGTTAGTCAGCGGGTTCGCTCGGCCCTAGGTAAGGGTCGGGTGCCCATCATACCCTATCGAAAATTAGGGTGTGACAAAGTGGTATCAGAGCAGTTCGTCCTAGGGGTTGTCTGCAAAGTCGTGTCCAGTAGAGTCTTGTTTATGGTGTGTTGCGCGCCACATTTATAAACGAGGAGGCTACGGGGCATTTAGGATGGTTACTCTTCTTTCTCATCCGAGATCGTGCCATAGAGCCAAGTCGTAGGAGATGGGACTCCTTACCCCCGATTTGTGATTGCGATTGACCGAAGAATGGCACTGATAGAAGAGAACGATTGATGATGTTGGAAGTCACAAAGTACGCAGGTAAGTAAAGGTATGAAAGATATATGTTGGCAAGGATATGGGACTCACGATTGAAATATAAGTTGAAGACTAAAGGGGGAAAGCAAATAAGGAAGTGTAACAGGTACCGTTTGAGTTGGGCATACGAGGTATGTTTATCGTTTGTGTATTGCTGGTAATATTGGGAGCCCTGTGTGGCTGCGATATGATATGATATGTATATATGTATGTTGGCCCTGTGAGGCACTGTTGGTATTTTCTGTGTACAGGTTTTGAGATAGCAAGAAATATAGAGGAAACTCTGTCGAAATTTTCCCAGAAATAAAAAGAGAATGAGATATGGGTTTGTGATACGGCTTGAAAGGTCGTGCCAATAGTAATGGTAAGATTTGACTAAGCTACGAGTACAGCTGATATCGAGAAAGAAGTAATAGTATGAGTAAGACAAGAATAAGGAGGGCTAAAATGGTAATTGTGTTATGAGAGCGTGTTGAAAACTGTAAAGGGTACAACTTACTCCAGATTATGTACTGAAGGTCATGTGATGAGGTGGACGCGATCATACTAGCATTACAGCGTCGTATTTCATCAGAAATCCAAGGTTAAGCGTGCTGGAGTGAGAGCAATTTTAGGATGGGTGACCCCCTGGGAAGTTTTCTGAAAATTTTACAAATTCAGACGCAAGAGGCAAATGAGAAGCTAGAGTGGCCTAAGAGAAATTAGAGTGTGTGGTGTGGGCAGAAACCTTACGAGGTCGCGTAGAACGGGGTAAATTAGACTGGTGAAGAGAAAAGAAGTGCATCACGACTCTAGTATTGGGGTGAGTTTGAGTAGCGTTTGGGAATATTTGGTGAACGAGATTGCATGCTACGGGAATAAAGGAAACCCCCTCCGAGATTCTTATAAGACCTTATACGACTAGTTGAACATTCGAGGACGAATGTTCTAAAGGGGAAAGGATGTTATACCCGTACCTTGGACGTTGGAATATTCTAAGTTGGTTGCGACGAGTTAACAAGGCTACTTTTTTTGATTTTTTTGTTGATTTTGTTTAAAGCATGAGTTGTTTCGATAATATTGGTATGGAATGTTAAGGGTAAACTTGGAATAAGGAAAAAAAGCGAAATATGAAAAGTTAGACATTTTATGAAAATTTTGGGACCAAAAAAAGAATTATGGAAAGTTGGCCATTATTTGAAAATGGCCACATGTGGCCGGCTAGGTGTGTGTGTGTGGGCCATAGGGCCAAGTGTTTAAATTATATATGTAGTCCAAGATGACTAAGTAAGTCATCTTATTCACTTGTTGCCTTAAGAAAAATCAAGAAACATGGAGAAAGAAAGATGGAGAGTTTCGGCCAAGGAGAAAAAAATGGAAGACCAAAATTGACCATGGAAAAATTATTTTCTTCTAGGTTTTCTACTCCTTGGAAGGTCCTAAGCATCATGAAGTAGTTGGTGGAAGCAAGCAAAGCTTTATTGTTGCAAGAACAAGCTCTAACCGAATGGAAGAATTGGGTGAAGAAGGTATGGTTTGATCTTCTCTTTTATATGTTATGCATGGTTGTGTATGTTGTGAAGTGTGGGAATGAAAAGAAAATCATGAAAATATGCATGTTGAGGGCGGCCGTGAGTGTGTGTGTGTGTAATCGTGTATATGTGTGGTTGTGTAGAGGTGAAGAATTAAGTGTATGTAGCATGTTTGCAAGTTGTTTTGGCATGTAGAAATGAATGAAAAGTCATGGAAATTGATGTATGTTGGTGTTGGCCGAATAGGGGATGCGTTTTTGGTAGTTTATAGCGAATTGATTTTACTTGGTATTTTGGTCGTTGTTGTCATGGATTATGTGATGAGAATGAATGTATTGAATGATTCAAGTTGAATAGGTAGTTGTGGTGTGGTGGCCGTGCATGTGTAGTGTGGAAAGAGAGTGAAGAACAAGTTTTATTTAGTGTGTTTTGGTTGTTGTCGTCGTGAATGCAAGGATGTAAATGAGAGTTTAATGTGCCAAGTTGGTGTTGTAATTGTTGGTGGACTGATTTAGAACCTTAAGAAATTTTAATATAGTTTCATGAATTTGTGGAAGATAATGTTGTCAATGTGTGAATTGTTGGTATAGTTGATGAATTTGAAAGGAAGAAATGTGTTGTTGATATTTCCTTGGATTGGAAGGTTTCGGATTGCCTTATGTTTAGGTTGGGTTGTTTGGAATAATTTTGTGGATTGTTGGAAATGTTTTGAATCGTGTTTGAAAGGTTTGAATTGTTACTTGAATGTGCGATTGTTGATATTAGTTTGGAATATGTAGTTAAGTTGAATAAAATTGGAATGTTGTCGAAGTATGTGGAAATGACTTGTTAGTGTTAGAATGCGTTTGAAATTACTTATTGATGTTGTTGGAATGGTTGTTGGTTTGGTTGTTGTTGATTTGGCCGAGTTGAATTCTCGGGGTGTTGAATTCACAGGGGAAATGCTGCCCAAAATTCTGTAGAAAAAGTAATGGCTTGGAATTGAATTCTTCGATGCTTATGGCTAATGTTCGATGCCTATTGATGTTGTTGTAGATTTTGAGAAGACGAGACTTGAGTTTGGATTAGCTTAGGAAGCAATCGAGGTATGTGAAGCTTACCCTTCTTTTTTTTTTTGGCATGTCTTAGACGGAATTAAGGTATGACCTGATATGTGCCTCGGGGTAATTCCATTCGTAAATTTCGAGTATGTTCGTGATTCGTACTTGCTTGATGTTGGCATCCTTAGTATGGTCTGTATGTCTTGAATATGATTGAGTCTGAAATCTTTGCGTAAGCGATTCTTATATGTTTCTTGATATTCGTATCCTTGATACGGTCGAGTTATGGTCCTTACGTCTTGTGTATGATTTAAATTTCTAAGGTTGCAAAAGAGTTATATTTTCAAAAGAATTTTGTTTTCAAACGAGATATGTTCCTAAACGATTTCGAAACTACGAACGTTCATAACTTTCGACTAAGGGCTCGGATCGCTTTGATTTCTTCGCAAATGATTTCATGACGAGTAAGGACTCAAATTTTCATAGGCGGGCCCGGATTGGGTTGACGCTCGTCCGTGGGTCCCGCGACTTTTTATGTTGGTTTTAAATGACCCAATTTTATTTTATTTTTAAAAAAGAATTTAATACGACTACTTTTCCGATCCCAAGCATGATTATTTATTTATCTGTCGAGTTGGAAATAAGGATTTTATGCCCATGATTTTGATACGTAACAACGGTTTCTGAAGCTTGGTTTGATATGTCCCAAGCGAGAATTGGGAGAAAAATTTGATTTGACTATGGTTTTGGAAAAAAAAAAAGAGGGTTCGCTTTGATCGTTCGGTTGAGTCTGTGATGATGTTTGATGTGCGTGTGGTTACTTACGATCTGCTCGTGCGTTCTGTGTTACCTCTTTCACCGGATCCCGGGCCGGTATGTGATCGTGCGCACTATGATATACTCCGGTGTTATGCTGTGTTACGGTTCCCGAGACCTCGCCATAGGGCCGGGTTCCGTTTATGGAGTTATCTTTGTGATATGGCTTATGATGTGTTGTGATGATGTGTTGTGTTCGGGGATACGGAGATTTGAAATCTCTCGGTGTTATGTTGTGTTGTGGCGCCAGATAGGGTGGCGACCACGTTCGTCCGCCGGTCTATGGGCCGCATTTGATATGTGATAATGTATGATGCTATGATGAGTTTGTTCACCGATGGTGGGGCAAACCCAATGATGAGGTAAAATTCCACATTGGTTTAGGCAAATCCACATCGGTTAATGTTATTTCGCATGATTATGATGTGTTCGGTATGAGTATGTTTAATTTGTGTGTGTCGGATGTAAGTACTTAGGTAATTGGGTTGTTACGACTTCACTTTACGTATTTCCTACTCGGTTAGGACCACGATGTATGCTATGCTTTACATGCTCAGTACATATTCCGTACTGACCCCCTTTCTTCGGGGGCTGCGTTTCATGCCACGCAGGTACCCACAGATGAGTAGGTGATGCTAGCAGGAGATGCTCCAGCTGGATTGGCGAGCTCCACTTCCTCCGGAGTGCTGCCGAGTCCGAGTGCTTGTATGGTATCTGAGACGTTAGTAGAGACTTTGCAGACAGTGTCGAGTGTATGATATGTCGGGTCTGTTTTGTAAGCGGCTATGTAAGCCGGTGTGTTTGTATGCATTATGCTACCGATGTGTTTGGCAAGCGGCTATATAAGCCGAAGTACTGTTATGCCTTATATTACAGTTTTCATACGATTGCAGATTTTATTTGGTTTGAAAAAAAAAAAAACGAAAGACATGTTTGTTTTCTGAAAAAAAATTTCATTACTTGCGTATGTTATGTTTTGTGGGCCCAGTATGGTTATGAGTGTTACGTTAGTCAGCGGGTTCGCTCGGCCCTAGGTAAGGGTCGGGTGCCCATCATACCCTATCGGAAATTAGGGTGTGACAACAACAACCTCCGCAAAGGGGTGGTCATGATGTTGCTAGAGGGCATGGTAAAAGGGCCAAATCTATGGGCACAGGCAGTGATTATAGAGGGGGATCAAGGCAGACACATTCTAGGCACTCAGGCCGGTCAGTGACGAGTGCACCTCCCCGATTTACAGGCAGAAGATTTGATCGCTCTTTCCGTTCGGGACGTGGCCGAGTTCGAGGACCCCGTGTTCTTAGTTTGGGGAGATTACGGTCATGGGAGACCATCAGTTCCCCGATGCAGTCAGTGCAGAAAATTGGAAAAAGATGGGGGGGCAATTTTTATCCAACTTGGAGAAAGAATATCTCTTTATATATGAGGAGTTTTGAAGTAAAGCAAAAGCCTAAATTCAAGTTCATGAAGTCTAGTTTCAAACGCAACAAACCGCACATCAATTCGACATCGGAATCAAACGTTATGAGCATTTTAAGACAGACTGACAGGGCAGGGAATAACCCTGCGCGAACGCGCCTCAGAGTGGCGCGAATGCGCTCCAAGGTGGCATGAACGCGCTGAGTAAATCCTATGTCAGTGCAACTCGACTCTACAACATTATAAAAGGGGGGCTAATCCCCTCAATTGTTATCCAAACACCCCTCCAAACTGTCACACCCTTAATCCGATAGAGTGTGATGGGCACCCGACCCTTACCTAGGGCCGAGCGAACCCGCTGACTCTCGTGACATTCATAATCGTATTGGACCCTCATAGCATAACATAAGTACATAAGGAGAGGTTTTCAGAAAACAACTTGCTTTTCATCTTTTTCAAATCAAGTAAGACCTGTAAGCGTATAAAACCCGTAAAATAATACATCACAACACATCGGCTTATGGAGCCGCTTACAAAAGCGACATACTACATACACGACACTGCCTACAAAGTCTCTATCATGGAACATGAAACCATTTATAATGTCG
>NW_026719803.1:0-11160 GCF_029784015.1 Lycium ferocissimum
TACCTTTATTCTCATCACAAAATCCATAACAACAACAACCAAATACTAAGTAAAATTTGTTCACCATTTCTACACAAAACAGCCCCTACACGGCTTCAACACCAACATACATAGTTCCATGAATTTCATCCATATCTACAACTTACAACATGCTCAAACCACCCTTAATACATGTAAAAGAAGATTAAACCTTACCTTAACACTTGACTTCTCAACTTGGCTAGAACTTGTGAATTGCAAGGATGAATATTTTGATTGCTCCAATGGCTACTTCACGTTACTAGGGACCTTTCAATTGGTTGGAATCCTTGAAGAAAATTAATTTTTGATCAATACACAAGAGCCTAAGCTCGGCCAGCCATGGCCGAGAGCCTCTCTTTCTATCTCTATAGTTTCTTTCTTTGGTTGAAGATGGTAAATGGCTTCATTAGTCATCAAATTACCTTAAATATGGATCCTACAAGATGGACACATGTCCCACTCATGGCTTGAGCCAATCAAATTTGGCCATGCCATGGGGTGGGGCCATGTGCCACTAATGGCCAATTAATGAAATAATTAAATCTTTAATCCCACTTAATAATCTAATCATGGTTAATTAATCCATAATATTCATAATTATTTCCACACCAATTAAAATTTATAAGCAACTTGTGCATTAAAACAAAATCGGAGGTTAAAAGTCCCTACCTCGTATCTCAAAATAGTCTTGTCCTTAACTTATTGCGATTAGCTTAAAATATCCCAATGTACAAAAATACGGGATATAACAAACACGATCAAGCAAGTATGGAATTTTCACTTTCTACACTAAGCCAAACACTTGAAAATATTTTGGTTTGAGAAAATTATAACTAATGCAAAAATGTAAACTAACCTAGAAAGTAAGTAAAATTATCAATGCCCGCATGGATACAAGGGTAATTACTCTCAAGTAACGATCCAATGTATTTTACAATTTTACAACTAAGAGCGAGTTTATGTTAATAGATAATGGTTTCAAAAATCTCATTGAATATTTAATACATAGCAAGAGTAGAAGAAATGAGTAAAGAATTTCTCATTGGGTGCCTCCAAATCTTCTTTTCCAAAGTGTTGGTGATGAACCCTATCTCCCAAACTTGTGTAAAATTGGCCAAAGATGACAATATTTTCTCTCTTATATTCCTTTTATAGTCCAACAATTTTCCCAATCAAAATTAGAAGAAAATAGCCACTGATTTTCGGAATTGCAAGCATCTTTCCCTTTTCAACATTTAGCCACTTTTTTCATTTTCTTCAATTTGACCTCTTTTTGACTTGTTTTCATTTAGTTTCTTTTCCAATCACTTCTAAATCATATAAACCTGTAAAATAGGAGTAAACGATATTAAATGCACTATTTTCTCAATCAAACATTGCAAAAGTCTAAGCTTAAAGAAGAAATAAGTTGGTAAAATACCAACTTATCAAACCCCCAAACTTAAAGCATTGCTTGTCCTCAAGCAAATAAAATCATATAATTTCCTTCAAAGGACTCCATTCAAAAGTGCACTAACATCATACCAAGTCAAAAAGTCTACTTTAAGCACAAACACATGACTTTGATTGGTACCACCAATTAATCCAAAACATATGAATCACCAACTTCTTCTCAAAAACTTCATTTTCATTTCAAGTGCTCAAACACCAAGTTAATCAAAGTAGTAATCAAGTCATGACACTAAAGATTCAAAACTTGCCTCATTATCACAAAACAACTTTCTCTTGTTCATTCCTCTCAATTGGAAAATGGAACAAATTCACAACTCAAATTCTCATGTGCCCTCACAATAAAAAGAGAATCCCAACACGCAAAATGCAATTTAAAATACAAATGGGATATTAAATGGAAAGAATTAACTCTCTCTCACACAAAGACGTTCAAATGCACACAAGTAGTACCATAAGCTTGCCCTTCATGTATTTCTCCACTAATATAGACACACTTGGTTCAAAATCAATTAGGACTTAAAGGGTTGTAATGTAAGCTTTTGGTTAAGGTAGGGCACAATTTGGGTAAGAGTGACTCAAAACCTCCCTAAGCACTACAATTTGCAATAATCAAAGCACACTTCCTTTCAAACTTTTCCACCCTTTTCTTCATTTTTCATTTCACCAACTAGTCTTCCCTTTATTCACAACTCCTTATTTTTCCTTCCTTTTTCATCTTTCTTACTTTTTTGTTCTTTTCAAAAACCAAGGAAGGTTCCACATTTTTTAAAAAAACCCTTTCACCTTTTACGCAACTTCCACATCACAACTCTTCCAACCGTCACCCCTAAACTTAGGCTTTTAGCCTATGTTTACACTTTTAAAGCCCTTAGGGAGGTGGGATGCCAAAAGACAGATCAATAAAGAACACAAGGTTAAAACTTGTAATATGGTTGCCAAAGAAAAGGTTAAAGGCTCAAAAGGGGTTGACTAGGGAAAATATGCAAGGGTAGGAAATTTAAGGAAAAAACGATCCAAAGAAGGCCTAACATCATTTTTCAAACCAAGTTAGTCTAGGATTTCGTCTTGAAACACATTCCGGGCAAGTTCTAGACTACAAATAATGCAAAAGAACTCACAAATATCTCACCACACATGGCACATGAAAACCTATGTAAAATATGTATCCAAAACCCAATTGAAACAAATGAATTCAAACAAAGTCACTTATAGTCTAAAGAGACCATTTAGTGAACAAAAGAGCCAAACATTGAATCTAAAAGTCACAACACGAATCCTTCCTTTAATTATTTTTCTTTTTCAAAAATAAAGAATTCATATGACAAGGTTTAAATGTGTTTGTACCAAGCAAGCCAAAAATTGGCCAAGAGGCAAAAATCACATCCCAACACCATTCCTACAACTAAACTAAGGAAGCTAGTAGTTTTTAAAAAAAATCATACTAATATAAAAAATAAAAAATAAAAAAACCAAAATAAAGTCAATCTACAAAATTATCATCCATCATGACATATCACACCCCATCACAAAATATCCATCAAAATGAATTCTCAGCATTGGATCCCGCACGGAAGAAGTGGAAGGATTCCCATAGCCTTGTCCATTCTCGGATTGATGGACTTCAGGGGAGGATTATTGAGCTTGAGAAGGTAACCCCACAGTTGATTTGGGGATGATGCAAATAGAGTTGATCCAGTTGAAGACAAATGTGGTAGCATTGAAGGTTAAAGAGGGACTTGCGTCTGCAACCCTGCCACAAGCACAGACTTTAGAATTGGCCTCTCCGTTGCCAGTTGTTAATTTGCTAGGAGATGATTCCCCACCCCGGGCTACTAGCAAAAGGCCTAGGGAGGAAGGAGAGAATGATGATGAGGAGGAGGACAGTGAGGAGGACGAGCAGTTTCGAAAGTTTCAGCGACGCTCTCTTGAGGAGACCCACACTGCGGGCGTCATCGGCCGTGCCCTCTTTGTTGAGATGACAGTGCCTAGTGTTATGATACAGGCAGAGGCTAGTACCATGGGTCCCGTGGAGGAACCGCTATCTCAGAATCAGATTGAGCCAGCTGTTGGTACCACAGTTCCAGCAGCAGAGCAGGCACTGGATACCATACTGAGGTGACAATACCTCAGGACGTACAGAATGCCTAGAGCGTTTCGGGTAGCCCTATCCCTTTATTTTGCTTATTTTAATGCCTTGGGGACAAAGCATGGGCTTTAGTTGGGGGTGAGCTATGTGTTTATGGTGAATAGTGTATATATGTGTTTAGGACCCCCTCGGCTTTTCTTTGCCAGAGTTCTTTTCCTGAGGGGCATTATTTTGTTGAAACTGGCATGTTTAGGATGTTGCTTAGGTTGAATAGAGTAGTTTTGACTTATTTGGTATTGTTCTGTAACTGATGGCATGTTGTTATCGTTTGGTGGAAATGTTGGACCCCTCGAAAATTTGAAAAATGCATACTTAGAACAGTTATTGGTTGACATGATTGATTCTTTATATGACATTATGATTGTTGGGGTATTGTGTGCGATAAATGACTACTTAGGAGGTCACAAGTGTAAAAATAATTGTCTTTATGCCAATGTGTGTGTGACTTGCTAATATTGGTTCTGTTTATACATGTATAATCCAGAACTTGCCCGGTTGGTCTTGTTTGAAATCCGAAAGTTAGTTTGGTTGAGAGATGATCTTAGGCTTTCTTCGTATTAGTTTGGTTGAGAGATGGACTTAGGCTTTCTTTGTATAAATAGTCACTTTGCCTAAATAAGCCTTACCAAATTGCAAATATCCCTAGTTTCCCTTTTTGAGCCTTTTGACCTTTTTCTTGGCTAGCTAATTATGAAACCTTACCCTTTGTGCAATTAATTCATCTTCGCACCTGTTCCCTCCTTGATGCTACTAGATAGATGAGGCAAAATGTCTAAGTTGGGGGGGAATTAAATGTGGAGTAGATGTTAAAAACATAAGTTGGGGGTGGTGGAGTCTGCTAGTGGAGATTCGATGTGGTAGTTGCGTATATAAAAAAAATATAAGAAAAATTATAACACAAAAAGATTTGTAAGTTGTTTAGGAATAAAACCACATCGAGGTTGAAAACATGAAAGAAAATAAAAGGGGTTGGAAAGAAAAGAGGTGAATTAAGATGAAGAGTTGTGGTAGTGTTCAAGGAGGGCGAGTCACTAATATCCAAAAAGTATCCTACCCGTCCCTAAGCCTACATTACAAGCTAAAACAAGTCCTAATGTGATCACAACCGAACGAGCCTAGGATGAAAACATAGAAAATAAGGGCAAGCCTATGGTATTTGCATGTGTAGATACGAATTTCTTTGTGAGTGTGAGTGTTTTTCTCTTCTCATTCGTCTTCATCCCATTCTTGTTATATATATGTGTGTTGGGACATTCTTTGGTCTATGTGAGGGCATAAGGATGAGAATTGAGCAAAATAAAGTGACCGCCTACTGTAGCATTTGTGTGCATCATAATATGTTCAAAAATGTAATGTCATACATTGAAGCTTCATTGTTAGTCATAGAGTTCTTGGGTTGTGTATATGGTTTGAAAATCGAAGAATGGGGTGGGTCTTTCACAAAAAAAAATAAAATACATGTATGCTGGTAGTTGAGAGTCAAAACCAATGTAGATAATCCTACTCTGTGATATCTAGGTGTTAGATTGATTCGTTGTGTTGTATGGCTTGCTTGAGGACAAGCAAATACTTTAAGTTGGGGGTGTTGATGCAGCGTGATTATATGCCACAATCGATGCTTTTCGGCTACAAGTTTTACTTGTTTTTAAGCAAGTCTATGTGATGTTACGTGTTTTTTATTGGATTTCAGGTATTAAGTGTTTTGATGGCAAAAGTTGGAGAATTAGGTGAAAATGCAGAAAGAAGTGGAGAAAATAATAGATCACTGAAGAGGCAGTTTGACAGAGCAATTAGATGGGCCGCAAAACATTCTGCGGATCGTCAAATTGACCGTATAATGGTCACAGTGAGTAGTGTATCGAAGATCAATTCCTGCGGAACAATTATACGGACTGTATAATATTTGACGGTCCGCATAACGGTTTTGCGGACCGTAGAATGGACCCGACGGGCAATTGTGTCTTTTCACTTCTCATGACTTAAGGTCTTATAAATACCTGATATAGGTTTCTTGTACGAGCGACATCAGATTTCAATTTTTATTCTTCTTAGCACTAAATACTCATAGTTTTGGAAGTCTTTTGGATTACAAACAATTACAATTACTTTCCCCTCAATACCAAGCAATCAATTCGTAAGCATTATGATTTCAATTATTTACAATTGTTCTTCTTTTTCTACGAGTAGCTAAATTTCCTTACTAGGGTTGTGAACCCATTGATGGGTGTTTTGTGATTGGCTTTTTGATTTATATACATATAATGGATTATTAGGGTTTATTTATTCTTCATGCTTCATTCATAATTAATGGTTGCAAACATTGATTAAAGCCATAAACCTTGATTTATGTGGAAAAATAATTAGGCTTGGTAAGAATAAATAACAAGGACTCAAAACTTTAAACTTTGTTTAATAGATTCACTTAGGAATAAGACGAATTTACTTGGCATGATTAATCGTTCTTCATTGTTACTTTCTTATATTTGGGAAAATCATAGAAAGAGATAATCTTTATTTATTGGGAAATAATAGAGATTCATATAGAGATTAAGTGCATTCATATAATGATCAATTAGAAGTATATCAAGATCAATACCCATGATCATACACTCTATCTAACGGGGACACAACCTTAGTTTCTTTTACCATAAATTACCACCCAAAGCAATTAGTTAGCAATTAGTCAGAAAAAAAAATCAACTTTTACCAAAATCATCAGATTAAGACATTAGACCTAAATTTAGCATCCTACGACTTTAGTAACCTTTTCACACCATATTCCCTGTGGGATTCGACCCCAACCTTGTTGGGTTACTATATTTGACAACGTCCGCGTTATATCATTAATAGGTGTAATTTGAGTGTATCAGTTACAGGTATCCTTACCATCTATTCTCATGATACTTACTCATTGATTGATCCGAGTTCAAATTTATCCTATGTGACTCCTTATTTTGCTCTTGATATGGGTATGAAACCTGAACCTTTGTTGGAACCTTTTCTTTGTTGATACACCTTGTCCGGTGTTCGTTATGTGCTTCTAGAGTGTATAAAAATTGTGTTACTATGATTAAGGGACGTGAGACCGTGGCTGATTTGTATGAACTTGAGATGGTGGATTTTTATGTAATTATGGGGATGGATTGGTTTTCTGCGTGTTATGCTAATGTGGATTGTCTCCATAAGTTAGTTCGCTTCGCCTTTCCCGAGGAGCCTGTTATTGTGTGGGAGGGTGAAATTGCTAAGCCAAGGGGTAGATTTATTTCTTATCTTAAGACTCATAAGATGATTACTAAGGGCTATATTTACCATTTGGTTCTTTGTTAATGATACAAAAGCCGTAGTACCTGAATTTGCATCTGTTCCCATAGTTAGTGATTATCCCAAAGTGTTTCCCGAAGATCTCCCTGGGATCCCTCCTGATAGGGTTATTGATTTTGGGATTAATGTTATTCCCGACACCCAACCAATTTCAATTCCACCTTATCGTATGGCTCCAGCAGAACTAAGGGAGTTAAAGGATCAGTTGAAGGACTTGTTGGATAAATGTTTCGTCCTACCAAGTTCCTCACCTCGGGGTGCTCTAGTCTTGTTTGTTAGAAAGAAAGATGATTCCCTTAGGATGTGTGTTGATTACCGTCAGCTTAATAAGGTGACCATTAAGAATAAATATCCTTTGCCTAGGATAGATGATTTATTTGACCAACTGCAGGGTGCTAAGTTCTTTTCAAAGATTGACCTGAGGTCGGGGTATCACCAATTGAGATAAAGGAGAAGGATATCCCTCGCTTTCCGTACTCGTTATGGGCACTTTGAGTTTCTAGTGATGTCTTTTGGGTTGACTAATGCGCTTCTTTGCGTTCATGGATTTGATGAACCGGGTGTTTAAGCCATATCTAGACCGCTTCATTATTGTGTTTATTGACGACATCTTGGTGTACTCTCAGAATCGTGAGGATCATGCTAATCATTTAAGGATAACTTTGATAACACTTGAGGAGAACGAGCTTTATGCAAAATTCTCTAAGTGTGAGTTCTGGCTTAAGTCTGTGTCTTTCTTGGGTCATGTGGTGACTGGTGACGGCATTAAACTAGACCCTCAGAAAATTTCAGCAGTTAAGGATTGGCCTAGACCAACTAGTGCGACGAAAATTCATAGTTCCTTAGGTTTGGCAAATTATTGCAGAAAGTTTGTGGAAGGTTTTTCGTCCATAGCCTCACTATTGACTAAATTGACACAGAAGACTGCTAAGTTTCAGTGGTCCGAAGCTTGTGAAAAGAGTTTCCAAGAGCTTAAGACAAGGTTGAGTTTGGCTCCTATTTTAACTTTGCCTTCTGGGTCTGGAGGATATGTGGTGTATTGTGATGCTTATAGAATTGGTTTGGGTTATGTATTGATGCAGAATGGTAAGGTGATTGCTTATGCTTCGCGTCAGTTGAAGAAGCATGAGAAGAACTATCCGACTCATGACTTGGAGTGGGCTGCTGTGGTATTTGCTTTGAAAATTTGGCGTCATTATCTGTATGTTGAGCATTGTGATGTTTTTACTGATCACAAGAGTCTGCAATATATCTTCAAGCAGCGAGAGTTGAACCTCAGGCAGAGACGGTGGTTGGAGTTGTTGAAAGATTACGACTTGAATATCTTGTATCATCCTGGTAAGGCTAATGTGGTTGCTGATGCTTTGAGTAGAAAATCTATAGGCACTTTGTCTTATTTGCGTGCACATGACATGCCCATGGGGTGGGTTTTGGGGCGTGACACACATGGGGTTAGCAATCTTGGAGAAATCCTTAATAAAACCCCGATAGAACCTGGCGTGCCCAAGAAACTTCGGACTCCTTTCACTTGGGTAGAGGAAGCTTGGCAATGGCATCTATTTTGGATCAACCTCAATCCCCTTTTTAGGGATTTTGTGGCCGAGGACGATCCCTTCCTTCACCATAAAATGACACTTCTCCTAGTTAAGAACAAGATTAGTCTCTGTAATGGTTCACATTTACACAGGTGCATAAAAGCTACTACGAACTTGTTGGTGCTCTTTCGGACTTTGTTTTAAAAAGAGTCGCCACCTAATTTTTAGGAAATTAGGAAAACAGAGGGTGAAGGGTATATTCAAATACCGTGAAAAATCCTTTGTAATCCAGAGTTCCAGGTTAGGTATCTGATGATCCCCTGGGGAAGGTGTTAGGCACCCCAGTATTAAGGATTCGTACTATACGGTTGACCTTCGAATTCTAGTGTATGAGTATTTGCATGAACTGTTTATTTAGTGTTTATTCCCACAAAAATCTTTGTCATTTGCATATCATTTTTTGTAAAAACTTTGAACATGTTCCCTTTATGTATAGGGCACTTAGATTTGGATTTACAATATCCGGGTGAAATAGCCTCCCTTTTATATATACGGGTGGTATATTTTGTGTTACACCTCGCAGTTTGGTACGTTAAGAAGTTGCTAGGCATTAGTCGTCCAACTGTGAACGTGGGGTTATTGTTGAGGATATACGAAATTATATATGCTTATGTTATGGTTATGAGGGTTTAAGACCATGTATGAGAGGTATCAAAAGGATTGGAGGTGGATCGGGCGAAGAACGAAAATCTGGTCGAACTGGGCAGAATTGCCCTATGCGCACGCGACAGAGCCTCGCGTTCGTGATGGCCAGGAAAATTCCAGACCATCACGTTCTCGAGAGTCCCTCGCGTTCACAAAAGCCACTTTTTAAGTTGGTTCCACAGACTTTGGCCACTTATATAAAGGGTAAAACCCCCTTATTTTCATCAGATTTTTCCACAAAAAGTCCAAAAAATAGTTGAAGGGTGAGGATAGCATAAAATTGAGTGGATTTTAAGTGGCGAAGTGTTGGTCTAGGTTCGGGTAGCGTGCAGCTGTGATTGTAGTATCGTTTTGCGGCGGATTTTGGTTTGGATTCTAGGCGAACACTGAAGATGTTGTTGTTTTAGTAAAAGCAAGGTATGAATCTCTTCCTATTGATATTAATCTTGATTTCTTTGGGGAGATAGAGCTGTTAAATAGTTGTAAAATAGTTTTGTTGGTGGAAATATGAGATAAGCACCATATGGAGTGTTTATGAAATATTTTGGTATTGAGAATATTATGGTTGGTGTTGGTATTGTTGTTGTTGTTGTTGGTTCTTTGAATTGAGATTTTGGGCTAGGCATATAAACAGGGGAGATGCTGCCTGATTTTTGGCAGGATATAAAATAGTTTGATTTGAAAACTTTGGGCTAGTGTGCGATAATAAGTCTAACGCTAGTGTGAATCCTCTCGAATGTAGATTTACGATCTCAGATGGATAAGCGTAGCTAATAGGAAGCCAAACAGGTATATTAAGGCTCGTCCCTTTCTTTCAACGGCATGTTTTCTGTGTGATGATTCCATATATGTTTCCATAACCTTCCGACTTCCAAAAGTTAGAAGTTCATGATTGCTAAAGCTTCTTAGGATGTTAAAGATGAGAATCTTTCTATGATGATTATGATGAGGATGATGATTTTATGTTTAAAAGTCCCAAGCTTATGAATTTAATGCTATTATGAGATTGTTGAGTTATTTCATGATTTTTCTCGATTTTATTCATTGTTCTTGATTTCACCTTATAATAATTATTCCTTCAAGGTGAGATAGAGCGATAATGATTATTCCATAATATAATCGGAGGTTACCGACCTGACGTCACTCCGATAGAGTCATAGCTGTTGATTGGGCTCTTATGCATGCTTATGTTATGATCATTACACGGTGCCTGTACGGCCGGGCAGCACCACTACGGTAAGCGTAGTGGGAGGCTTATGGATGATTACACCGTGCCTATCTACGGTGGGCGTAATGGGCGGCTTATGGATATTGATAATAACACCGTGTCTATATTGCACGGGCAGCACAACTAGTGGGCGGCGTGAGATGATTACCCCGGACGCGGGAGGCCCGAATGCGGGCTAATGATGTTATTTGATTCAGACATTTTATGTATGTATGCGTAACATGTTTAAGAGGTAAATATGAGCATGCTTGATTCCGCCTTAAGAGGCAAGCAGTTACAGTGATACTCTCTTCTTATGTTTTCTATACTTCTTTATATGTTATCATACATGCCTTACATACTCAGTACTCGGTTCGTACTGACGTCCTTTCTTTTATGGACGCTGCGTTCATGCCCGCAGGTAAGCAGGTTGACGCGTCTGATCCTTAGGAGCTCCATCAGTGGCATCTTGAACGCGCTCCAATTGTTCCGGAGCTACGACCCCTATCGGTACTACTCCTGTGTATATATTCGGGCATGGTGACATCCTGCCCCGTCCTTGTGGATTTATGTATCTTATTTAGAGGTGTAACACCTCGTATCTTAGAACTCATGTTAGACTCGTAACGTTAGAGTTTTAGCGGAAAAATTGAAGGTTTGAACGTTTTGCGAAAATGATTGATAGGCTACTTGCGACGGTGATAACTCTTTGATTAGTTGGGAATTTGGGAAAGTACCCTTAATGAAAGTTGTAGTACGTAAAATAGCTTTCT
>NW_026719804.1:0-11224 GCF_029784015.1 Lycium ferocissimum
TTAAAAAGTTCGTAACTACGAACGCCCGTATCTTTCACGAAGGCTCGGATTGCCTCGATATGCTCGTAGGAGATTGTATGATGTATGATAATTATATTTTTCATAGGCGGGCCCGACTCGGGTCAACACCCGTCCGTGGGCCCCGCGACTCTTCTTTTTGTGATTCTGATGACTTGTGACAAAATATGATATGACTAATATCCCGATTTTAAGTATGGTCATTTTACTTATCATTTGAGTCTATGCTAATGATTTTATGCATATGATTACTCACGACTCCGTTCGTGCATTCTGTTATATCTTTCGCCGAGTCCGGGCCGGTTACGTTATCGTGCGCACTATGATATGATATACTCACGTGTTATCTTGTGTTTATGGTTCACCGGAGCCTCTCGCTCGAGGGCCGGGTTCGCTTATATTTGTTGCTATCTTTGCGTGTATGGCGTTATGCTGTGTATGATGTTTGACGGGGATACGGAGATTTGAAACCTTCTGGTGTTATGCTGTGTTATGGCGCCATCGACGGGCGGGCGACCATATTTCCTGAGCCTTATGCATGACTTGTATTTTCTGAAAGTAAACATTTTGATATTTTGGAAACGCATTTTACTTTCTGTACTTCTGTTCGAGTATGATTCCGATTTGTATACTATATCTTCTGCTTTGCATACTCAGTACATATTTCGTCGACCCCGCTTTCTTCGAAGTGCGTTTCATGCCGCAGTACGGACGCACGGTTGGTGATCCATTGTTTAGGACACCCTCTTCTGCTGTTTGGAGAGCTCCTTTTATTAGGAGCCACATTTTTGGTATATATTCGTTCGTTGCATTTGTATATATTTGTTCGGTACGGCGGGGCCTGTTCCGTCATATGATTGTTTGTCTGTTTAGAGGTACGTGGACATGTATGTGGGTTATGCCCGTTACGTACGATTGTGTTTGTATATTATTTGTTAACGGCGATCCCCGTTACGCCCCGTGGCGACCTCGTCGGCTCGCATTTGTATATGTTTTTTGGGCCGTTGCGCCATTTTGATAGCCTTGCCGGCTTTTGATATATATATGGTTGTGTTTGAGATGTGTTTGAGACAGTTTGATATCATCTGAGACAGCGTTTGATATTTGTGTCTGTATAAGTTATCTGTACGTGATTCGGATTAGTGATTGTGTTTGGGTGCCCAGCTCGGGCATTAGTCACGGCCTACGGGGTTGGGTCGTGACAGCTGATTTGGAAGTTAGTGTGCTTTTAATGTAATTTTTGTATTTATGAGAATGACATTGTTAAGGTGTGGATTATTAGTGTAATTCATGGATTTGGGGAGAAAGGAATATGGGTGTGTTGCCCTCGGGTTTGAAATTTGATTTTCGGGTGAGATGGAACCTTGGTTGGGTTGTTTGAGATATTGTGTGAATTGTCTAAAGTGTTCTTGAATATTGTTTGAATGGTTTCGGATTAGTAATCGAATGTATGAACGTTGATATTGGTTTGAATGTAAGTAGTTGAAGTGAGTATAATGGAATATTGTGAATGTTGTTGAATTATGTAAAAAGAGTATTTAATGTTAGAATGCGTTTTGAATTGATTATTAATGTTGCTAATTTGGTTGTTGGTGTTGTTGTTGATGAATTTGGCCGAGTTGAAATCTCGGGGTTGGTGTATTTACAGGGGAAATCTTTGCGCCAAATTTACGTAGAATTTGGTGTTCGTTTGGAATTGAATGCCTAAATGCTTATAGCTAATGTTTGATATATTGGCGTTATGTAGATCTTGGAGTGCCCGAGACTTGAGGCTTGACTTAGCTTGAGAGCGGACGAGGTATGTGAAGCCTAACCTTTCTTTCTCTTGGCATGTCCTAGTGCTAATTAGGTTGTGATCTTTGTTATATCCCGCATTTTTGTACATTGGAACAATCCGGATTAACTATGGTAAGTTAGGGTCAAAGCCATTCCGGGATGCAAAGTCGAGACTTTTGACCTTCGATTTTATTTTGAGACATAAGTTGTGCATGAATTTGTTTGCATGGATCAATTAGGAAAATTTGGGACCAAAATTGGAATTAGTGGAACTTGAAAATCATGCATTTTTCATGCATTTGGCCGTGTGGCTTGGAGGAAGGCCACACGATTTGTGGACAATTTTAATTGGTCCAACACTTGTGTGGCCAAGGGACACTTTGTATAAGTCTTGCATTAGTTCAAAAGATGACTACCAACTCATTTTCATCATCCAACACTTAGAAAAATATCAAGAAGTTGAAGCACCACAAAAGGTGACTCTCGGCCAAGCACAAAAAAATTGAAGATCAATTTGAGCCTTCCCAAAAATATTTCCTTGCTACAAAATCACTAATTTGAGGTCCCTAAGTAACGTGGAAGCGTTGTTCGGGTCATCCAACCACCCGTTGTGTAGATCGCAAACCTAGGCAAATTGGGGAGTTGAAGAAGAAAGGTGAGATTTCATTATGTTTTATGTGTTATAAAGGTTGTATGCATGTTGTAGTATGTTAAAATGGAGGAAAATCATGAAATATAGTGAGTTGGAATTGAGGCCATGTGTATGAGGTTTGGCCGTGTGAGGTGTGTGTATGTGTGTTGTGTTTAAGTGATGAATTAAGTTCCATGTAGTATGTTAATTGTTGTAGTGTGAAGAAATGAGTGAGAATTATCAATATGTGCATGTTGGTGTGTTGGCCGAAAATGGGTCATGTTATATGACAAAAGAACGCATTAATGTCGCTTAGTGTTTTAGTGGTTGTCGTAATGAATTCTATGTTGGAAATGAGCTTTTAATGACTCAAGATTGATGTTGTAAATGTATGGGCTGATTTGGAGGTTATTGTACATTTAATGTAACTTGTATAATTATGAGAATGATATTGTTAGAATGTGAATTGTTGGTGCAAATCATGGTTTGGAAATGAGGAATATGTTATAGGGGTGTCTCGGGTTTGTTTTTTTCGGGTAGATTGGAGCAATTTTTGGATTGTTGGAAATGTTGTATGAATTGACTGGAATGTCTTTGGATGTTGTTGGTATGGGTTCGGGTTAGTATTTGAATGTATAAGCGTGGATGTTGGCTTGAAGGTAAGCCGTTGAATTGAATTTATGAATGTTGTTGAATGATGAAAAAGAGAGCTATTAATGTTGTATTGCCTTTCGGATTGCTTATTGTTGTTGCTAGGTTGGTTGTTGTTGTTGATTTGGCCGAGTTAAATTCTCGGGGTGGCCTATTTACAGGGGAAATGCTGCCCAAATTTCTGTAGAATTAAGGGCTAAATTGAAATTAAATGCCCAAATGTCTCTAGGTAATGTTTGGCATATTATGACTTGTTTGTAGATCTTGGGTAGCCCGAGACGTAGGTTGGATTTATCTTGAGTTTGAGCTAGCGTTGAGTGCGTACGAGGTATGTAAAGCGCAACCCTTCCTTCTTTTGGCATGCCTTAGTTACAAATAGGCTATGACACGAGCCTCGAGGAAATTCTATTCTCGCAATCCAAGCATGTTTATGACTTTTATTCGTTCTTGGAAATTCGTATGTTGATATGATGAAATATTGGCCTTTATGCCTTTGAAATAATTGATTTTCAACTTTTGCATAAAAAGTTTGGCTTTTAAAAGTTCCGTAACTACGAACGCCGTATCTTTCACAGAAAGGCTCGGATTGCCTCGATATGCTCGTAGGTGATTGTATGATGTATGATAAGTATGTTTTTCATAGGCGGGCCCGACTCGGGTCGACACCCCTCTGTGGGCCCGCGACTCCGTAAGTTCTTCGACGACTTTTGAAAGGACATGACATGACTACTATTCCGATTTCAAGTACGATCAGTTTACATATCTTTTGAGTGTGTAATAATGATTTGGTAACGTATGATGACTACGATTTTCATAGGCGGGCCCGGATTGGGTTGACGCTCGTCCGTGGGTCCCGCGACTTTCTTCTGTATAGTTCTGATGGTTTTTGAAAGAACTTAATATGACTACCTTTCCGACCCCCGAGTATGACTATATATTTATTTACTAAGTCTGAAACGTAGATTCGTACACTTATGATTCCGATACGTGTCTACGAGTCCTAAAGTTCTATTTGATATGTTCCCGAGTGATATTCGGAAGAAAAATCTGATTTGACTACTGGTTTGGTTTGTAAAGGATGGTTCGTTGTGATTAACATATTAAGTCTTGGAAATTATTTTAAAATGTATTTGGTTACTCATGATTGTTCGTATACTGCGGTTGTACATTTTTCGCCAAGTCCCGGGCCGGTTAGGTTATTGTGCGCACTATGCTGTATTCTGAAGTATGTTGTGTATTACGAAATATGAATATGATGCGAGGTACGATATGATATATGATTCTACGATATGATGTACGATGATATGATTAGTTGGTATCAGATCGGTTCGCCGAGCCCCTTTTTGGCCGGGAACCGGGTATGTATTATGATGTTATGATGTGGCCGGTACGCCGAGCCCCTTTCGGCCGGGTACTGTGTATATATGTTACGTTATATGTTATATATATGAGTTCTGTAATATGATCAATCGGAATCGGAGCCGGTGGTGGGGCAAACCCAATGGTGGGGCAAACCCAGTAGTGAGGTAACATTCCACACTGGTTTAGGCCAATCCACATTGGTTTAGGCCAATCCCACATTGGTTTAGGCCAATCCCACATCGGTTAATGACATCTCATATGATCGGTTATGATGTTATGATATGTTACGGTATGTATATGATGAACATTATATTTGTTCTCTGTATCTCCTATGTATGAATTGTATGTCAGACGCAAGCGCTTTGATATTTCAGTTATTATGCCTATACGTATACTTGTTCGACTATGACTCGGTTCATTTTACGGTACCTTACGCTTTGCATACTCGGTACATATTAAAATGCGACCCCCTGTCTTCGGGGGCGCGTTTCATGCCCGCGGTACGGATACACGTTTTGGTGGTCCGTCGGCGTAGGATTTCCATTCTTGCTCGTTCGGAGTGCTCCCTTTGTTCTAGCCGATATTTTGGGTATATACTCTCCGATGTATATGTTTATGTTTATTCGGGGGTACGGCGGGGCCTGTCCCGTCATACGACCGTTGTTCGGTATTAGAGTACGCGGAGACATAGATGTGGGTTATGTACGGTTTTGTTCGGATGCGTGAGTAATTTGTGTTTGGGCGGCTCGTCGCGGGGAGCGAATTTGTCGGTACATTTTGCGTGTATGTATGCTTTGCTATATTATGTATATTATGATAGCCTTGCCGGCTTCTGCGTAGTATATGTTTTGTATGCGTCGGTTTGGAGCCACGTTTTTATGTACGAGTCGTTTGTATGCCGAACCTGGTTCGTGAGCGCGTATGGGTGCCCAGTTCGGGCACTAGTCACGGCCTACGGGGTTGGGTCGTGACAGATACGAGCCTCGAGGTAACTCCACTCTCGAGATCCGAGCTTATATACGCATCTTATTCGCTTCTAAAGATTTACTCTCTTAATGTAGCCTAACTAAGGCACTTATCTTTTCAGTTGATAGAGTTTCAAAAGTTTTGTAAAGAATTTTATTCTTAAAGACGCCGAAACTACGAACCCTCGTAAATTTCGTAGACAAGATCGGATCGCCTCGAAACGGCCATGGAAGGTCCCATAAGATATAACTTTCCCCAACTTCCATAGGCGGGCTCAGATGGGGTTGACACCCGTCCGTGGGCCCCGCGACTTTTCTATGTTTGTTCTTAATGACCTTCGGGAAAGACCTAGTACTACCTTCACCTTAACTCCCGAGTATGGATTTCGTACTTATTTAATGAGTTTATGATTATGATTTTTATGCATATGGTTACTCACGACTCCGCTCGTGCATATGGTCGTACATCCTTCACCGAGTCCCGGGCCGGTTATGTGTCGTGCGTACTTTGATATATTCCGGAGTATGATGTGTCCGGTTCGCCGAGCCCCTCATCAGAGGGCCGGGTACCGTGTATATTTGGCGTTATGATGTGATGTGATATGTCGGGTTTCGGAGATATGAAATCTTCTGGAGTATGATGTGTTATGGCGCCATCGACAGGCGGGCGACCATAGTTCTAAGAGCCCTTGCATGATTTATGTTTTTAAACTAAATATTTTGACATTTTGCATATTGTACTTATTTTTGTATCTTCTGTTTCGATTATGATTCTATTACTATATTTCTTTGCATACTCGGTACATATTCGTGCGGCCCCCTTTCTTCGGGGGCGTTTCATGCCCGCAGGTACAGACGCTCAGCTTGGTGATCCACCCGCCTAGGACACCTATTCTGCTATCTGGGAGTGCTCCTTCGTCCGGAGCCTATATTTTGGTATATATACTTTTCCGTTGCATATGTATATATTCATTTAGGGGTACGGCGGGGCCCTGTCCCGTCATATGATTTTGTTACTCTGTTTAGATGTCTGTAGACATGTATGTGGGTTATGGTTGTTCCTGCACAGATATGTTCGTACGTTTTATGTTTGGGCGGTCCTACCCGCCGTAGCGCCTCCTTGTTTCGGTACATATGCGTATTTTGATATGCTATGTACATTGCGACTTGCCTCGCGGCTTTTTATGACATATGTTGCCTATTATGCGTTAATCGAGCCTATATGTGATCATTTATATTTATGCAAGTTTAGTATGCTAATTCTGAGTATCAGGTACGTATGAGTGTCCAATTCGGACACTAGTCATGGCCTACGGGGTTGGGTCGTGACAAAAGTGGTATCAGAGCGGTTCGTCCTCGGAATGTCTACAGACCGTGTCTAGTAGAATCCTGTTTATCGGTGTGTTGTGCACCACATCTATAAACAGGAGGCTACAGGACATTTAGGATGTTATCTTTCTTTCGATCTTAGATCGTGCGATAGAGCTGTATTATTAGGATGACTTCTTTCTAACAAATTGCTATGTTTTCAGCGATGCCTCCGAGAAAGGTGACAACTGCCCAGAAGGGCAAGTCTACTGTAGTGGGAGAGACCAGTCGGGCCCAGAGAGCTACTAGAGCCCGTGTTCAGCTCGAGCCAGAGGTTGTGCCCCGGTCGGCCGATTCGCCACCCCGCCGCCACCATCGAAGGGCATAGAGCGACGGCGGCACGGGGACGGGGCGGCTCCACCGCCCGCCCCTGCGGCGGTTCGAGTGCGAGCCTCCGGCTCCTCGGCCGGGGGCGAGGACGGGGGCTATGAGGGACGCCGTTCGGTTGCTTGCAGTTGGTAGCGGGCGAGGTTCGGAGGCACGGAGTAGGGGATGATTATGCGGGCGGACGTGACGGTCGGCCGAGGGCCCCGCTATTTCTTGACTGTGTCCGCGAGTTCTTCGGGTCAAAGCCCGAGGAGGACCCCGGGAGTTCATCAGACAGATGCGGCGTACGCTGTGGCTTATCAGGGCTTCGGGCGGTACGTAGGTTGGCGTCGTATCGGTTGTATGACATAGTAGCTAATTGGTATGAGTCTTGGGAGCTGTCCAGAGGCCAGGATGCTCCTCCAGCCGTATGGGATGAGTTCGTGGAGGCCTTTCTTGGCTATTTTCTACCCCCAGAGACGAGACGAGCCAGGGTTCACAGATTCTTACATCTGAGGCAGGGCGGCAGGAGTGTCCGGGAGTATAGCCTGGAGTTTGATTCCTTGGCTAGGTATACGCCTCATATTGTGGCAGATATGGCTGACAGAGTGCACCAGTATGTGATGGGGCTGGATAGTTATTTGATTGATAGCTGTATGGCGATGGCTTCTCAGCCCGGCATGGACATTGCACGGGTACAGGCGTATGCCCAGGGCATGGAGGAGCGACACAGAGGGCGCCAGCCCGACAGGAGTTATGACAGGAGCCAGCCCAAGAGGGCTAGATCAGCCGGGTACTCTGGAGATTCTCGAGGCGAGGGCGACTCGGCGAGCGGACGCGGCGGATATTCCTCCCGGCCCAACACGGAGTACACCCCCGGTTTACGGGCGGGAGACCGACAGGTCTTCCGGATATTCGGGGAGCGGTCAAAGCTCCGGGCTTCGAGGCTCACGGATGGGCGAGAGGTTCGGCTAGTCGAGGCCGCCCCGTACCTCGAGGCACTCGGTTTGTGAGAGACGACACTGCAGGGAGTGTTATCGTGCCACAGGTGCCTGTTTTACCTGCGGCCGTCAGGGCCACGTGATGAGAAATTGCCCGCTCAGGGGCAGTGCAGGGGGTGCGGCTCAGCCTACAGGTTCAGGTGTTATTTCATCTTCATCATCAGTAGCCATGCGCCCTGCGGGGCGGGGCATGCTGGCACCAGCAGGCCGCGGTAGAGGCCGTGGCGAAGCATCCAGTTCTAGCAGTCCTTCGAACCGCATATATGCTTTGGCCAGCCGTCAGGACCAGGAGGCGTCGCCTAACGTGGTTACAGGTACATTATTGGTTTTCTCTCGAGCTGTATACACATTGATAGATCCCGGCTCTACTTTATCATATATTTCCCCCCTTGTTGCTAATAAAATTGGGATAAAACCTGCACTAATAGAACCATTTGAGGTAGCTACACCGGTAGGGGATTCTGTTATAGCCAGGCAGGTATATAGAGATTGCTCGATAATCATTTGTGACCGTTGCACTAAGGCAGATTTGATAGAGCTAGATATGACCGAATTTGATGTTATTATGGGTATGGACTGGCTGGCTTCTTGTTACGCTAACGTTGATTGTCAAAAGAAAGTAGTCCGCTTCCAATTCTTAGGTGAACTGGTGATAGAGTGGGCAGGCAATACAGCATGGCCGAGGGGTAAGTTTATTTCATACCTCAAGGCAAGAAAAATGATCAGAAAAGGCTATATTTATCATACGGTTCGTGTGCATGATTTAAAAATTTGAAGCACCGACTATTCGGTCGGTCTCGGTGGTTAATGAATTCCCGGATGTATTCCCAGACGAGCTTCCGAGTCTTCCTCACCGAACGGGAGATAGAATTCACGATAGATGTGCTGCCAGACACTCAGCCTATATCTATTCCTCCGTACAGAATGGCACCGGCAGAATTAAAAGAATTAAAGGAGCAGCTGAGGGATCATATGATTCTGTTACTCTATTTAGAGGTCTGTAGACATGTATGTGGGTTATGGTTGTTCCTGCATAGATATGTTCGTACGTTTTATGTTTGGGCGGTCCTACCCGCCCTGGCAGCCTTGTCGGCTGCATATGCGTATTTTAATATGCTATGTACATTGCGACTGTCATACCCCGTACTTTGGACATTGGAATATTCTAAGTTGGTTGCGACAAGTTATGGACAAGACTTTTAATTTTCGGTTTTGTTGATTTTTTTTGTTTTAATGCGCAAGTTGCATAATTGGAATAAGGGTAAAATTGAAATAAGGAAAAATTTGGGGTTAAAAGTGAATTATGGAGAGTTGAGCATTTCATGAAAATTTGGGGCTAGAAGTGAAATTATGGAAACTTAAATTCATGAAAATGGCCATATGTGGCCATGTGTGAGATGTGGGCCATAGGGCCACTTGTACAAATTATATATGGAGCATAAGATGACTAACTTAAGTCATCTTCATCATTTTCATCTCCTAGAAACTTCAAGAAAAATGGAGAAAAAAAAGAAGGAGAAAAAAACGGCCAAGAAAAAAAAAATGAAGACCAAAAATCTTGAGCAAAAAAATATATTTTCTTCTAGCTTTCCTACTAATTGAAGGGCCCTCGTCAACATGGAGTGGTTGTTGGAACAAGAAAATCGTTCGTTGTTGCGATTCATCAACCTTAGCAAGAGGGTGAAGTCAATGGAAAAGGTGAGGTTTCATCTTCCTTACATGTTTTATGGATGATTTGTGCATGTTGTGATATGTAGAAGTGAATGAAATACATGGAGGTATGATGTTGAAGTTGTAGCCGTGAGTTGTAGTTTGGCCGTGTGTAGGTGTGTGTTGTATGGAGTGATGAATTAATTGTATTCAAAATGTTTGTGTGTTGTTGTAATGTGTAGAAAATGAATGAAAATCATGGAATTGATGTATGTTGGTGTTGGCCGAATAGGGGGTGCCATTTTTTGGTAACTTATAGCGAAGTGATTTTACTTAGTATTTTGGTTGTTGTTGTCATGGATTATGTAATGAGAATGAAGGTATTGAATGGTTCAAGTTGAAGTTGTAATTGTTGTGTGTGTGGCCGTGTACATGCTATGGTTGGTGTAGAAGTGAAGAAGTAAGTTTATTTAGCATGTTTAGATTGTTGTTGTTGTGGATTTATGATGAACAAAATGAAGAATTAATGCATCAAGTTGAAGGTAAAGTTGTATATGGGCTGTTTTGGAAGCCAATGTAATCTTAATATAGTTTCTTGTAATTATGAGATTAATGTTGTTAAAGTATGGATTGTTAGTATGGTTTGTGAATTTTGAAGAAAGAAAATGTATTGTTGTTGTTCTTATGGAAATTTGAGATTTCGGGTGGAGTGGAGCACTAATTGGGCTGTTTGAAATATTGTGCGGATTGTTGGAAATGTCCTTGAATGGTTTTGGATTGGTATTCGAATATGCGATCGTTGATATTAGTTTGAATATATGAAGTTGAATTGAATATGCATGAATGTTGCCGAATTATGTAGAAAAGAGTATTTAATGCTAGAATGCATTTTGAATTGGTTATTGATGTTGCTAGTTTGGTTGTTGGTGTTGTTGTTGTTGATTTGGCCGAGTTGAATTCTCGGGGTTGGTGTATTTACAGGGGAAATGCTGCCCAAATTTCTGTAGATAAAATGATGGTTTGGAGTTGAACTTTCTGATGCTTATGGCTAATGTTCGATGCCTATTGATGTGTTGTAGATCTCGAGAAGTCAAGACTTAAATTTGGATTAGCGTAGGAAGCGATCAAGGTATGTGAAGTGTCACGCCCCGAACCATGGCCTGGGCGAAACACGGCACTCGGTGCCATCGCATGTATGAAGCGAACCACATGGCTTCCGAATCATCATGAGGCATAAATGAGCGAAAATATAGCATGAACGTGATGAGCTTTTATAAAACATGAGATGTCATAATAATTTAATGAAATACTTATTTAAATCATGAATGCGGAAATAACGTGAGTGACCCAAAATGGCTATACGACTCCGAATGTCGGACATAACATAAGCGACTTGTCTAGTCTATGAAACCTCTATCATGAGTACGGCGGAAAACATACTTGCGGGACAAGGCCCCCGGTATACCTTAGATGCATAACTAATCATAAAACAAAAG
>NW_026719805.1:0-10924 GCF_029784015.1 Lycium ferocissimum
ACCGCCCATCCCACCGCACACCCAACTGGGGCCACGAGTACCCGATACTGTACGGCACCTCGTCATATGTCTTATTCCCCGTTACTAAGTGGGCCGTATGAACACTAGCATTTTTTTTCACAACATCGCCGATAATAGCATACATGTAAACGAGTAGTAGTATTCAATCAGATTAATATTCGCGTACGCGATAAAGACAACTAGGCTAGAAACATCCGACCGTACTTATCTCGTCTACGAGCTCTAAACACGATACATATAATTACAAGTAATCGACTTTGCCGTGTCCAAATATATACACAAGTAGTAATTTCCAAAATAGAAGCTCCGAACAACCGGAGCGCCTTCCAATGTACGGCCGAAAAGCTCCTGTGAGTCGAGTCCGTCAACTCCGTCTACCTCGCGTGGGATGCAGACGCAGCCCCCCAAGAAAAGTGGGTCGCACGAACAAAGGTAATCGAGTATGGAAGCATGAAAATAATATGATGGAGCATGTAAATATGCGAGCAACAACAACATGTGAGACCAAAGATCATATAACGAGATAAAGGATAATCTCGTACCGTAAGTGCCTTTCAAAGTGATGTCATGCTTCGTTTATTATATACTTTTGTTCAAAACATTTCGTGTCATATACATGTGAAACAACAAGTCATGTCGTCGAAATACGTCGCTCGCCTCATGTGTCCCGAAGTCGGCATCCCGCGTCCGGATGGAATTACGCCACCACTGTGGCACGCGTCTATAGCGCAACATGTATCCATTCCCCAAAATTCTCCATTTTCATATACATATCATATACATGTCATATACATATCATATAAGCAAGATGCATAAGAACCCAAAGAAAGTCATGTGTCCTCACGGCGACGTGGTCGGTGTAGCCCCCGACTACCTTATGGAATAACCACGGTGCTTCGTCTCACTCAAGGAACAATCATTATAAGGCGAGACCATCAATGAATAGCAACACCATAAGAAAACATAAAATAAGATTATAAAGTTCCTATGAAAGAAGTAATGGAAACCGATATGCACGTTTATCGAGACTCTAGCGACGAACATAAAAACACGGTTATCATGTACCATCGGGTCATTCACGAAGGTTTCAAGGCATTTCAACTTCATTTCCAAAGGTTTCTGACGTTTGAACACTTTTTTCTTTAAAGCACGTTATGGATTCAATTTATCAATGAAAATAATAAATTTAGGTGTCGTTTCCGAGGGTAGGACTTTCCCGAGGGTTCGATCTCAACCTATACTAACTAGGACATGCCAAATGAAGGAGAGGTAGGCTTCACATACCTTTTATGCTTTGTTCACGTCTCCAAACTCAAGCTCCAAGTGTTATATCCGGCATTTTTCACATTTGGAAAGTTGGGAATAATTTTTGCTTGTAAGAAATAAGGCCACATTTGGATTTTTCTTAGCATGTGTGAACCGGTTATGGAAGCGTGAATGCGAAAATACCGAGAAGGCCTAAGGCAAAATTGGAATTTTGGAAAATTTATTTCGGGAATTGTAAAACAAGAATTATAATTTATTGGGCCAAAAAAAAAAACAAGAGAAAATTGAGGCCCAATTCACGGGGCGGTCGGTTATACATGGCCTAGCCCATGAAATTTTAGCCATTTTTTCCATGTGCAAGAATTATATTAAGAGATAAGTCTTCAAGAAATTTCAAGAAAAACAAAGAAAGAGCAAGAAAGAAAAAGAAGAGGCAATTCAAGGAGAAAAAAAAAGAAAGAAAGAAGAGAGAAAAATTCTTGGAGCCTTGTCCTTGGTCCAAAATCTTGTTCTTCGCGAATTCTTAACAAGTTTCCTTCGAGGTGCTCACGACGTAGTATAATTGGTTTGGAGAAAGAACTCCATATGGCGGAAAGTTGAAAATTCAAGAAAAAGGTAAGATTCTTGTGTTTTAAGTTATGGAATGAATTTATATGTTATGATGATTAGAATTAGACGAGAATTATGAAAGTGTGATGTGTGTGTGCATGGCGTGTGTGTATATGGAATATGGATGTGGCCGTGAGCCACTTGATGTGGAAAAGAAGTGAGTTTGATTTTATTTAGTTTGTTAATTGTGTTGTCGTGACCCTTGTAACGTAAATAAAGGTTTAGCGACTCGAGTTGGTGTCAAGTTGGCATAAATGCCGTTATGGGAAATTATATGATTTTATGTGGTTTTTATATAATTGTGGAGTAATGGTCTAAGGTGTGAATTAATGTTGTTGTGAATGAATTTGGAAGATGTCAATGCAATTTTGTAATTTTGATGCAATTGTGGAAAGTTGGGATGAATTATGGTTTTATGGAAAACTTGTGTATTTTGAGAAATAATAAGGAATGTGTGAAATGTGTTTGAATGGTCTTGAATTAGTAGATAAATATGAAAATGTCGATATTGGATGAGAAGTATGAAGTTAGAACGACGTTGATGTGTTATGTTGAAAGAAAGGCTATTTATGTTAATATGTGTTTTGTAGTGTTCATTGGTGTTGTTGATGTTGTTGTTGGATTGGTTGTTGTCTTTGCCGAGTTTAATCCGGGATGTTAGATTTATTAGTGAGATGCCGCGAAATTTCGGTAGTCAAGTATGAACTCATTGTTGAAATGCTAACTCTCATGAATAGTAACTGTAAAGGTGACCATTTGCAGATTCTGGACGAAACTAACTGAGTTAAGCGTGCGCTGACATCCGTAAGGTATGTAAAGCCTTCTATTTCCTTTTCATGCATGATCTAGGTGTGTCGGGTTTCTGCTTTCGACCTTTGGGTCAATCCTATCTCCCGGATTCACACCTAAAGTTGGAGCTTTTCATTCAATGGAATTGAACCAAATAGGTCACAATTGACTAGTTTGGCGAACGTCTAAAACTTGTCCGAATCCAACCGACTACTCCCAAACCAATTATTAATGATATTATGAGGTTCGGCGAGGCATGTCCCATGTACGCCACCTCCATTGTCCGGGGCGGGCTCCACTATTCTATTCCCGCCTATCGTTTTACTTGATTTATTTTGTACCACAATTGAGGGAAAATTTTGGGCTATTGTCCTAACTATTGAACGATATTTTTTTAAATTAATTTTCAAACCACTCCGAAGGAGTGTGATATTTTATTATTTAAATTTTCCAAAACCACTCCGGCGGGAGTGTGATATTTTATTATTTAAATTTTCAAAACCACTCCGAAAAGTGAGTGCGGTATTTTATTAAACCGATTTTTAAAACCACTCCGAAGGGGGTGTGAAATTTTATTATTACTATTATGCCCGAAGGGGCTATCCTTATTATTATGCCGGAAGCGGCAATGCCCGAAGGGCTATCTTCATTATTATGCCGGAGCGGCAATGCCCGAAGGGGCTATTTTCATTATTATGCCGGAAGCGGCAATGCCCGAAGGTGGCCATTATTGATATCGAAGCCGAAGCCGTCACTGGGGGGCTATTATTGTTATTATTATTATTATTTTGCCGGAAATGTTACGGGCGTGTGATGTACCGTATTACTTTAGAGAAATGTTCTAGATTACATTACTTATTCGGATTTGTTAGTTGGATTGCGATTATTTACTTAAGGCTTGTTTGCGACTCAGACATCTACTTATGTCTTCTAAGCGAAGGTCGTGTGTATCATATTGTATGTGATTTCTTCCCTCTTAAATTGCGCGGTGGTTATTATCTATTTATTTTCGCTTACATATTCAAGACATATTCCGCATCGACCCCTTTCTTTCGGGGTCGCGTTTCATGCCCGCAGGTCCGGAGGCGCGATTTGGCGATCCAGCTAGTTGGGGAACCAAAGACGGAGTCGATGACAGCCTCCATTTGCTCCGAGATCTCTCGTTTTGGTAGAATTTCGTGTATATATTTGCAGTCATACCTTTAGAAGTCCGCGAACGCCGTGAGTCAGGAGCACGTTTGGCCTTGTCGGCCACTATTATTTGTTGTACAGAAAGGGCAGAGGCCTTTTGGCTCGCCTTGTTTTATGTCGGTGTGTATGATATATCATGTTTTGAGGTGCCTCGAGCCACGTGTCGATTTTGGTATTTCATTTACAATTTTCAATTTTCGTTTAAAAAAAAAAATTTGAGTCGACGTTTATGGGTTCGGCCGACTCGACGAGAGTCGGTGCCCGTCACGCCCGATTTTAAGGTTGGGGGTGTGACACCAAGTTCGCCAAAAAATCTACAAATTGGTCATGTTTACCAAACATGATTAGTGCCTTTAGAATTGAATTTTAAAATAATACTTGGTTACCGAAATTTCGACCTCCTCAAATATTCCATTCCTCCAAGTCCAACTTGGCTAATTTTTTACTCAACAACAATCCTAGAATTCAAAACCCTAGCAAACTATCAACATAATTCGACAACCAACAATACCAACAAGCCACTTATATTTAATTCAACTCAATTCAATTCTTTTCCATACAATTCAATATAACTCAATACAATATAATTCACATAGTATTCCAACAATACCATCAACATACTACTTACTCACATCTTCCAATTCATGAAACAACAACAACATTTTCTTCCTTCTTTCAAATTCAAGCACAACAACCCAATTTTTCATTCCTCTAAACCATTAAATCTTTATTCTAACATCATAAAACCTACCATAACAACAATTGCCATCATAAATAAAATCAATTCACCACACCTTAGCATAACCTATCATTCGGCCAACCCTACAACCCACGCACATATTTTTCATGAATTTCTATATTTTCCATTCATTACAACAATACCAATATTCATACTAAATAAAATTTGCTCACTATATATTCACCATACCACACACATACACTATATACACTCATGCACACACACGTCCCTCATGCATTCACAACTACAATCTCTCCAAAATCATTCAACTTCCATTTTCCACATAACATTCATAACAATAACAACCAAACACTAAACAAAATGATTAACACATGGTCTCCACACACACTTAGGCATACACGGCCACATCTATATTCTTGTTCTTCATAATTTTTATTCACTTTTGCATACTACCACATGCATAAATATACATATCATGTAAAAGAGCACAAGTTCTCACCTCCTTTTCCTTCACTTCTTCACTTGACTACAATTGACAACTTGTATGATTATGAGTTTTTCTTGCTTCAACAACAACTCCACCTTGCTGTGACCCTTAAATTGGTAAGAAATTATTTTTTGTAAAAAATTTTTGCAACTTTTTTCTTGAATTTTCTCTTGGCCGAATGGCCTTCAACTTCTCCTCTCTTTCTTTTTTTTTTTGTTCTTCTTTGTTTCTTGAAAAACTTTAGGAATTAAGATGAATTAATCATCTTTCCCTATATATATATAGTCCCTTCCAATGGAAATTGAACATTTTGCCCCTAGCTTGGTTTGTTTTCATTTGGCCACATATTGAAAGTGGGGCCCACGGCCAAGTGGCCCCCTTTCTTGAAAATTCTAGCAACTTTCTCCTTTTTCATGAAAACATTTTCCTTAGTTCCAAATTTGCCCCTAGTCTTTCTCCATATTTCCATGAGTCGTTTTGCAAATTTACCTTTTACCCCCGGCCTTTCTTAATATTCCAACTTTAACATTTTCCCATAAGCAACTCATGCGTCACTTGCCTCGACTCACCCGAGGGTACAAAAATGCGGAATGTAACAATGCCCCTCGTTAGTCTATTCACTGTACGCTAAGGGGAAATTTCCAAGGTGTAACAAAAGTACGGGGTGTAACATCCTTCCCCCCTAGGAACATTCATCTTCGATTGTCGAAACGTATCCTGTATAATCAACCCTCAATGAATCTTAGAACATTTGGATAGAGTCTTTTCTTAATGAATTTGTCTTGTTTGACTATATAATATAACTTATTATTCTCTTAAGTCTCATACGGTACCAATCATAAATCATGATCTTTTAGGTACATACTTACCTCGTACATAGGCACTTCTTCGTCTGGTCATCAATCATGATCTTTTGCCAAAATTCCTGTGACACGCTGAGTTATACGCATTTCACATGGGGTCTTCGAGTTGATTCTGCTTCTTCTTCCTTTGCGGTCATCTTTCACATTCTCGTTCCTTATCACTATTAGAACCTTTTACTTGTACATCATCTATCGGCCTGAGGGGGATCTCTAATGTATTTCCTCAGTATAGAAACATAAATACTGGAGCACAGATTTTAATTCCAAGGGAAACTCCGACTCATAAGTCATTTGGACTAATCTCCTTTGTATGGCCTTACATGTCTTGGTCAACTTAACTTGTCGTCTCGTTACGTCCTTCATCAGACTAAGCCAGCTCATTTTATACCGGTTTAGACTACTTACAACTCCGAGAAGCTAACTAAGATCTACATTCAAGAGGTAGTTCGTTTGCATGGAGTGCCCATCTCTATCATTTCAGATCGATGGACTCAGTTTACATTTTATTTCCGTTTCGACATCAAGTAGGCAAGCTACACCGGTGGAGCTTAGTAAAGCATTTCACCCTCAGACCGATGGTCAGTCTGAGCAGACTATTTAGGTCCTGGAGGATATGTTGCGGGCTTGTGTGATTGATTTTGGTGGTCATTGGGACCAGTTCTTACCTTTGGCGGAGTTTGCTTATAACAACAGTTATCATTCAAGCAATGAGATGGCACCATTTGAGGCATTGTATGGTGGGAGGTGTCATTTTCCGATTGGTTTATTCAATGGTTTTGAGATGAGACCTTAGGGTACAGACTTGTTACGGCATTCATTGCACAAGATTAAGCTAATTCAGGAGAGGCTTCTTACAGCCTAGAGCAGACAGAAGAGTTATGTGGATCGAAAAGTTTGTGACTTAGAGTTCATGGTTGGTGAGCAAGTACTGCTCAAGGTTTCACCCATAAAGGGTGTGATGAGGTTTGGGAAGAAGGGAAACTTGAACCATTGATATTGGTCCTTTCGAGATCATTCAGCGCATTGATGAGATAGCTTATGACTTGGCTTTGCCTCCTAGTTTATCAGGTGTCCACCCAAAGATTTCATATTTCCATGCTTAAGAAGTATCATACCGAAGGCTCTCATGTGATTCAGTCGGATACAATGTTGCTTGATCAGAGTTTGACTTATAAGGAGGAGCCAGTTGTCATCTTAGACAGGCAGATACACAGGCTGAAGTCCAAAGAGATTGCTTCGGTAAATGTTCAGTGGAGGCATCGCCCTGTTAAGGAAGTGAATGACATGCGCGTATGAGATACCCCTAGCTTTTCGCCAATTCAGATATGTCTTCTCTCTTTCATACTCGAGGACAAACATGTGCTTAAGCGGTGGATGACATGACGACCCGTTAGATCATTTTGACAATTTTGCTATTTTTCATATTTTACCACTGTGGACCCTACCTCTAGCTTTTTTAGAGTGTTTTTGACCCTTGGGGATGGGTGGCATGACTCCCAAGGCATTTAGATGTTTTTGGAAAGAGAAAAAAGAATTTTTTGAGAATTCTTAAGTGTTGGTTTGACTGAAATCAACATCGGGGTTAGATGACACTTTTAGAGAATTTGTCAAGTCCGTTAGATCTGGAATGTCGATTATAGTTTGGTAGAGTAGTTGGTTTAGTTCCCAAGGGACTCAGGAGCATTTTGATCTTTTGGTTTAAAATTTGGTTTTTGGGAATTTGGAGTTGATCAGGTTAAGATGATCCCTTTTCAAAATTTTGAGTGCGTAGATGAGTTCACAAAAGATGTTTTTAGAGTGGTTTTCTGTCACGACCCAACCGGAGGGCCATGACAGGTACCCGGTGCTAACCCACCCGGGCACCTCTTATCATACTTTCACATTTACATCTAGGTGAGCCACATAGCTAAATTATGCTTTCTATCCATCAATCATACTATTTCCACTGGGCAATAATACATATATATCATCATCAATAACAATGCCCATATAGATGTACATAAGCCAACGAGGCTAACAAAATGATATCTAAAATATAGGCCGATAAGGCCAACACACCTAACCATATACACATGTCTATGAGCCTCTAGGGAGAGCATGTCATATCATACAGGCGGGACAGGACCCCGCCATGCCCTTAAATATGTACACAAAAGAATAATACCAAAAGCTGTAGCTCCAAATGAAATGGAGCTCCGCTATGTAGTCCCTGAGTAATAAAGCTATGGATCAAGCCTGTCTCCCTGGCCACCTGCGGGCATAACGCAGCGTCCACAAACAAAAGGACGTCAGTACAAAGAATGTACAGAGTATGTAAAGCATGATCAACATTATTATGAAAGCATAATAGACAACATAGGAAATAGCATAAGAAGGCAGATAGTAGTATCATCGTCATAAACACTTACTTGCTTTTCATACGGACTTTCCATTCTAATGTGCGATTGTGTACATACATCCATATCCGTATCCGTATTCATATCCGTACTCATTTACACTTCGTATCCATAGCATATTCGTATCCATAGCATATTCGTATTCATAGCATATTCGTATTCATAGCATACTCGTATTTATATTCATATTCATATACATATCATTTACCGACCACGAAGGTTCGGGTGTTTCCTTCACATACCTGGCCCTACCAAGGCTCAGGGTCACACATACCTAGCCCTACCAAGGCTCAGGGTTATCCGTACCCAACTGCAGTGGTGCACGCGCAATATATATATATTTATACATTCTACCCGGCCATATAAGCTCGGGGTTTCATAATAGCCATACATAGGCACATATACATAAAAGCTCATAAATATCTTTAGCATCATCACTATCGTCGTTCATTACATCTATCCCTAGAGGATTACTCATCATATGAGGAATTTAGTACAATCGTAACATATCGAGAATCATGAGCTTAGTAGCTTTCAAAGATAGGATCATTTGGAGGACATCGTAGGCTCATAGAAGAATAGATATTTGGCCAAGGAACCATGCCTTATGAAAGAAGGGTTAGCCTTACATACCTTTCCGTTCAACTATTCTATCACTTGTACGTTCTCCTTCAATGCTCACGTTTCTACCTTCATTAGAGTTATACTATCATTAGAAAATCGATAGCTAAGCATACATGACTAAAGCTAGAGAAAATTGGACAAAGATCTCTTTTATTTACACGAATCCCTCCATATCATATATCAACTCCCAATCATCGATAATAACATTCACAACATCATAACAATAGTCTTTATTCACATACATTATCCTTACTTCTCAATTCACATCCAATCATCCATATTCATGGTCACAGCACACGATTACATTCATTCATATACAGTGTCTATCCCGTGTTCTTAACATCATTTATAACATAACCATAATCACAACACATCAAGAATCATGACTCAATCCAAACTATTACTCAAAATGACACTATTCCCACATTCATGACCCATTTTCTATATCCTTCTACAATCCAAGTGTTTCAACTTTCAATACCTTAAACAACATGGAAATACCATAAAACTTACCTTAGATGGTGTAGGAATGACCCTTGGGTGCAAACACTTCACTTGAGCCAAACCCTTGTTCACCTCCAATGAAATTTCTTGACTTGGATGATCTCTAATGAGTTTCTTACACTTGGTTTTTTTAGTTTGATAAAGTTGATCACTAATATCTCTTGAATCCTTGTGGGAGAAGTGTGGAGAAGGTTCTAGAGAATTCTTAAAGTGTTGGGTGAAAAATGAAATGAAATAATGAACTTGGTCCCCTTTTTAATAACTTAAAAATCTGACCGCCGGAAAAATATACGGACACTTATACGGTCCGTATAAACTTATACGGTCCGTATAAGTGACCGTGAAATCACCCCTTCAACATATCATTTCTGTGACCATTATACGGCACATTATACGGTCCGTATAATTTTATACGGTCCGTATAAGTGACCGTATAATCCCATCAGTGAGAGAACTTCACTGTGACGATTCTGCGGACTATTATACGGTCCGTATAACATTATACGGACTGTATAATCGGCCGTATAACCCATCTGTTCACTGATCTTGTTCTCGTCACTTCGTTTGATCTCCAATCCTTATGGAACCTTCTTGATACTTGTTTAACACCTCATTAATAATCTAAGAGACGCTATAACTCTTCTCCAAGACACTACTAAATCATCATTAACTCGTAAATCCTTTCCGATACATATCGTATGCCTTGGCAAACTCTCTCCTCTTACCTCGAATGTCTTTGAAATCTTAATTAGGGTCATCAAATGCTATCTCTTACTTATTGAAATATCGAATACTTCGCGTCCTTCGTTAATCTATTCACTGAGTATCAACGGAAAATTTTTCGAGGTGTAACATTTTCATACTTGGATTGTATCCGGGAGGTTTTGGATGAGTCTCGGGATTTCGGGATGAATGGGTGAAAACACTAGAATTTTACGTGTCGGATATGTTGCATCTGCGGCAATTGTTCCGTAGATGGTGGCCGCTTATGCGGCATTTGGTCCGCATCTGCAGACCTGAGTTGTTTATAAGTCTAAGTCTAAGCTAATAGCTCGTCAACTAGTACCGAGAAGGAACTAAGTTATAAGTCTAAGCTAATAGCTCATCTACGTAAATTTGGGCAGCATTTCTCTTGTAACATCGACTTCCTCCAATCCCATACATCAACAACAACAATCCATAGCAACACAAGAAAATACAACACCAACAACAATATGTCATATATCAACAACAAGTCATCAATATTTCACGACGAGCGGCAAGCTTGAATTGGGACCCGTATAATCCTTGTCTCCCCTTATGAATATCTTATGTTAACTTAATGATATCAAAAACTACACAAAAAACATATATACATCATAATTCAACCTTATATCCATCACATAATGCAACAAAAACCCCCCCAACTCAACAACAATTTAAAAAACAACTTTCGTACTCTAGGGTTCCCCCCCATTCTCCAAATTGTACTTCC
>NW_026719806.1:0-11012 GCF_029784015.1 Lycium ferocissimum
TTTGGAGTCAATTTTTGCTCTCATGGCCGTGTCTTCTCCTCTGCACTTCTCTTTATTTTCTTGATTTTTCTAGAAATTGAAATGTGGAGAAGATGACTTAGTCATCTTATAAGTTGCCAAAGAAAATAATTTTGTAGCCATGGCCACTAGGAGCTTGGCCCACATTTGGCCCTTTAATGCAATAATTCCCAAAGTTTTCTTAATCAATTTTTGGCCCCGAATGTTTACTTAATTGTCACACCTCGAATCCGACGGGGTGTGATGGGCCACCGACCTCATTACCTGTGGGGCCGAGCGAACCCGCGGACTCTCATAATACTCATAGCCATGCGGGCCCAAAAGCATAACATAAGCACGGGGTGAAATTTTTTTGGAAAATATACATGCCTTCCATGCTTTTTCAAATCAAACAAAATCGTAACCATAGCGGATGCGTAAACACATGAAGTTCATAACACAGTGCGTGCGATACATCGGCTTACATAGCCGTTTACAAACGGACATCTCTACACACACGACACCACGCAAAGTCTCTAACTTAACTCACGAATACCGTACAAAGCATTCTAACTCGCGGCCTCCGGAGAAATGGACTCGCCAACCCGGCGAACATCTTACGCTGGCATCATTTCATCCCCGAGGGTACACGCGCGGCATGAAACGACCCCGAAGAAAAGGGGGTCAGTACGGAATAGGTGCGAGTATGCAAGCGAGAAAATACAGAAAATGAAATAAAGTGTACCAAACGCGAGAATAATAGTCCCTAATACCAACGCACTTATCGACATCCGGATCATACATGCATTCACACACATACCGCGGCCGGGAACCCGGCGGCTAATATCACCAATATATAATTATACGCGGCCGGGAACCCGGCGGTTAATAGCACAAATATACAAACGACTACATACACACACATACCGCGGTCAAGAATCCGGCGGTCGTGTCACGGACCCGCGGTCAAGTATCCGGCGGACGATATCACGCATACACGTACCGCGGCCAAGTATCCGGCGGTCATGGTACGACCGCGGTCAAGTATCCGGCGGACAATATCACACATACCGGCCGGGACTCGGCGAAAAGAGGTAATAACGAAATACACGAGCAAAATCATAAGTAGTCATGCGTATATAATTTCTTTTATTACAAACTCAACAAAACAACCCGAGCACACCATTTCTTTAAAACCAAGACAATAGTTAAATCAGGTTCTTTTTCAACCATTATTCGAAAACATATTAATAGCAAACAAACAATTTAATTACCTTCCAAAATCCGATGACCAAATATATTTATTATCATTAGTAAGTACAGAAACAAGTTTCAGGTTTATTGGAATTAGTATACAATAGTTACAATCTTTTGAAATCGTTTTTATAAGTCAAAATGTATTATAAAACCCAACGAGGTAGTTAAAATAACTATTTTATAGCAATCGGAGTAATAGTTAAAAGTTTTTCTTTTCAAAAATCACACAAGTATACCAAACAGGGCGACATTGGGAGATCTCGGGATGCGTGGGCCCCACCTCAGGTCGAGCCGAGGCGGGCGGACATAATTTACAACAATAGGCTCCCTAAAGCCCTCCACGAAGTTTCGGAGCGATCCGGATACGTTTGACGAGTTACAAGGTTTAAGCGTTTCTTTAATCAAATATAAGGATTATAATTCAATTGCGTGAATGAATAGTATGCAAAATCAAACTCGGCTTTCGAGAGCGGAATTATCCCCGAGGTTCGATCTTAGCCTAGTAGGGCTAGGACATGCCAAAAGAAGGAGAGGCAAGCTTTACATACTGGATGGCCTTACGCTCGTCAAATCTCAATTCTCGTTTCGTCCAAAAGCTGCAAATGGTCATCTTTACCAATTACTATTCATGCAAAGTTATATTTCAACTTTGGTTAAGCATTTGACTACCGAAATTCCTAAGCACCTCCTATAAATATGACACCCCCGAGATTCAACTCGGCTCGAAAATATCAACAACAACCGAAACAACAACACCTACAATCACAATAAGCACAATACAATCCATGCAACTAGTCTTCTTCTTACCTAATGCAATCGCTTCCAAACCAACTTTACACTTTCAAGTCAATATCAATATTTCCATATTCACACACTAACTCAAGATCATACAAACATAGGCCAAGAATATTCCAAGCCATTTATCCAATATTCAATAATTCCATCGATTCCATATTTCACCCAAAAGTCTTGCATATATAACAAAACCATCAAACACATTTTCTACTTACGAATTCATGATCAACAACATCTATCCATACTTTAACAACTTCATTTTCCATAATGTCATAAAATCACACTAAAATAACATAACCTTCTACAATCCATTTTATTGCCAACTTAAACCATTTAGCCCTCATTTACATCATAAGGATCACAACAACACCTTAAACAAAATTAATCCATGCATTAACCATATCATTCTCTTAAATACAAATTTTTCATTAATCATACAACGACCTCCAAACAGCCCGCAACCTTCATAACATCAATTTCATTCATTAAACTTCATTTTATCACATGGAATTCATTTCGACGATGATCAAAATACTAAATAACATAACTTCATTTCATGCATACAAACGGACCCCTACTTTCGGCCACACCTCAACCTACAACACTCCATGAGTTTCATTCCTTTTCTATACATCACAACAACACCAAAAACATGCTAGATTCATTAATTCATCACCTTAACAACACACACACACGCACGGCCAAGACTACACAAGGCCCAACTTGCAACACCCCATATTTCATGAGTTTCCATTCATTTCCATACTCCACAACATATACAAATCATCTATAACATATGAAAAATAAGATTAAACCATACCTCTTTCACTTGGTTCTTCAAGTTGGCTAGGATTTGCTTTGGAACTAATCCTTGTTCCTCTCTTTACTCCAACAACCCCTCCATGTTGTTAAGCATCTTCTAAGGAGTTGAAATGCTTGAGACAAATATTTTTCCTCAATTTTTTCCTTCTCTTTCTCGGCTAGGAGCCATGGCCGAATGGAAGCTTTTATTTTCTCCAAGTTTCTTGAAAGCTCTAAGGCAACAAATGATGAAGATGATTAATTATCATCTTATACACACATATATATACAACATGTGGCCTTGGCCCACGCATGTGGCCGGCCACCCCCTCAAGTTTTCTCTTTTTTTTTTGAATTCTTAAGTCTCCAAATCTTCACTTTTGGCCCCAAGTTTTCATGAAGTGTTCATCTTTCCATAATTCATTTTTGGCCCCATCTTTCATGAAATATTATTAGTTCCCATAACTCCACCTTTAACCTCAAATTCCTTAATATTTCCATCAACATAATTCATAAGCAACTTGTGTCTTGAAACAAAGTCGGAAGAATAGCCTTGTTCTCAACTCGTCGCAAACAACTTAAAATATTCCGACATACAAAGTACGGGGTGTAACATCCTTTCCCCCTTTAGAACATTCGTCCTCGAATGTTCAACTAGCCTTACGGGGTCTTACAAGCACCCGGGGGAGATTTCGACAGAGTTTCCTCTACATTTCTTGCTATCTCAAAACTGGACACTGAAAAATACCAACGGTGCCTCACGGGGCCATCATACGTACATACATCATACCATATCGCAGCCACACGGGGGCCCGATATCATCAATAATACACAAACGATAAACATACCTCGCATGCCCAACTCAAACGGCTGCTACACCTTCTTATTTGCTTTCCCCCTTTAGGCTTCAACTCGTACTTCGGTCGCAACTTCAATACCTTTCCCAACATACATCTTCATACCTTTGCTTACCTGCGTACTTCGTGACTTCCAACATCATCAATCACTTCCTTCTATCAGCGTCATTCATTAACTGCAATCACAAATCGGGGTAAGGAGTCTCATCTCCTATGTCTTGGCTCTATGGCACGACCTCAGAAATGAAAGGAGAGTAACCATCCTAAATGCCCCGTGTAGCCTCCGTTTATAAATGTGGCGCGCAACACACCATAAACAAGACTCTACCGGGACACGACTTTGCGGACAACCCCTAGGACGAACCTTGCGATACCACTTTGTCACACCACGAATCCGACGGGGTGTGATGGGCACCGACCCTTACCTAGGGCCGAGCGAACCCCGGACTCTCATAATACTCATAGCCATGCGGGCCCACAAAGCATAACATAAGCACGGGGTGAAAATTTTTGGAAAATATACATGCCTTCCATCTTTTCAAATCAAACAAAATCCAGTAACCATAGCGGATCTATAAACACATGAAGTTCATAACACAATGCGTCGATACATCGGCTTACATAGCCGTTTACAAACGGACATCTCTACACACGACTTGCCCGCAAAGTCTCTAACTTAACTCCGAATACGGTACAAAGCATTCTAACTCGGCGGCACTCTGAGGAAATGGAGCTCGCCAACCCGAATGGAACATCTTCCGCTAGCATCGTCGCTCATCGAGGGTACACAACGCGGCATGAAACGCGACCCCGAAGAAGGGGTCGATACGGAATAGGTGCGAGTATGCAAAGCGGAGAAAATACGAAAAATAAAATAAAGTGTACCAAACGCGAGAATAATAGTCCCAATACCAACGCGCCCATCGACATCCGGATCATACATGCATTCACACACCTATACCGAACCCGGGGAACCCCGGCTAATATATCGCCAATATATAATTATACCGCGGCCGGGGAACCCGGCGGTTAATAGCACAAATATACAAACGACTACATACACACACATACCGCGGTCAAGAATCCGGCGGTCGTGTCACGGCCGCCGGTCAAGTATCCGGCGGACGATATCACACATACACATACCGCGGCCAAGTATCCGGCGGTCATGGTACGGCCGCGGTCAAGTATCCGGCGGACAATATCACATACCGGCCGGGACTCGGCGAAAGAGGTAATAACGAAATACACGAGCAAAATCATAAGTAGTCATGCGTATATAATTTCTTTTTATTACAAACTCAACAAAACAACCCAGAGCACACCATTTTCTTTAAAACCAAGACAATAGTTAAATCGGGTTCTTTTTCAACCATTATTCGAAAACATATTAATAGCAAACAAACAATTTAATTACCTTCCAAAAATCCGATGACCAAATATATTTATTATCATTAGTAAGTACGAAACAAGTTTCGTGTTTATTGGAATTAGTATACAATAGTTACAATCTTTTGAAATCGTTTTTATAAGTCAAAATGTATTATAAAACCCAACGAGGTAGTTAAAATAACTATTTTATAGCAATCGGAGTAATAGTTAAAAGTTTTTCTTTTCAAAAATCACACAAGTATACCAAACAGGGCGACATTGGGAGATCTCGGGATGCGTGGGCCCCACCTCAGGTCGAGCCGAGGCGGCTGACATAATTTACAACAATAGGCTCCCTAAAGCCCTCCACAGAAGTTTCGGAGCGATCCAGATACGTTTACAACAGTTACAAAGGTTTAAGCGTTTCTTTAATCAAATATAAGGATTATAATTCAATTGCGCTGAATGAATAGTATGCAAAATCAAACTCGGCTTTCCGAGAGCGGAATTATCCCCGAGGTTCCGATCTTAGCCTAGTAGGCTAGGACATGCCAAAAGAAGGAGAGGCAAGCTTTACATACGAACCGCCTTACGCTCGTCAAATCTCAATTCTCGTTTCGTCAAAAGCGCAAATGGTCATCTTTACCGATTACTATTCATGCAAGTTAATATTTCAACTTTGGTTAAGCATTTGACTACCGAAATTCCGGCACACTCTCCCTATAAATATGACACCCCGAGATTCAACTCGGCTCAAAATATCAACAACAACCAAACAACAACACCTACAATCACAATAAGCACAATACAATCCGCAACTAGTCTTCTTCTTACCTAATGCAATCGCTTCCAAACCAACTTTACACTTTCAAGTCAATATCAATATTTCCATATTCACACACTAACTCAAGATCATACAAACATAGGCAAGAATATTCCAAGCCATTTATCCAATATTCAATAATTCCATCAATTCCATATTTCACCCAAAGTCTTGCATATATAACAAAACCATCAAACACATTTTCTACTTACGAATTCATGATCAACAACATCTATCCATACTTTAACAACTTCATTTTCCATAATGTCATAAAATCACACTAAAATAACATAACCTTCTACAATCCATTTTATTGCCAACTTAAACCATTTAGCCCTCATTTACATCATAAGGATCACAACAACACCTTAAACAAAATTAATCCATGCATTAACCATATCATTCTCTTAAATACAAATTTTTCATTAATCATACAACGACCTCCAAACAGCCCGCAACCTTCATAACATCAATTTCATTCATTAATCTTCATTTTATCACATGGAATTCATTTCGACGACGATCAAAATACTAAATAACATAACTTCATTTCATGCATACAAACAGCCCCTACTTTCGGCCACACCTCAACCTACAACACTCCATGAGTTTCATTCCTTTTCTATACATCACAACAACACCAAAAACATGCTAGATTCATTAATTCATCACCTTAACAACACACACACACATGCACGGCCAAGACTACACTCCACGGCCCAACTTGCAACACCCCATATTTCATGAGTTTTCCATTCATTTCCATACTCCACAACATATACAAATCATCTATAACATATGAAAAATAAGATTAAACCATACCTCTTTCACTTGGTTCTTCAAGTTGGCTAGGATTTGCTTTGGAACTAATCCTTGTTCCTACTACTCCAACAACCCCTCCATGTTGTTAAGCATCTTCTAAGGAGTTGAAATGCTTGAGACAAATATTTTTCCTCAATTTTTTCCTTGGACTGCTCGGCTAGGAGCCATGGCCGAATGGAAGCTTGGTTATTTTCTCCAAGTTTCTTGAAAGCTCTAAGGCAACAAATGATGAAGATGATTAAGCTTATCATCTTATACACACATATATATATACATGTGGCCTTGGCCCACACTTGCATGTGGCCGGCCACCCCCTCAAGTTTCTCTTTTTTTTTTTTTTGAATTCTTAAGTCTCCAAATCTTCACTTTTGGCCCCAAGTTTTCATGAAGTGTTCATCTTTCCATAATTCAAAATCTTTCATGAAATATTATTAGTTCCCATAACTCCACCTTTAACCTCAAATTCCTTAATATTTCCATCCAACATAATTCATAAGCAACTTGTGTCTTGAAACAAAGTCGGAAGAATAGCCTTGTTCTCAACTCGTCGCAAACAACTTAAAATATTCCGACATACAAAGTACGGGGTGTAACATTAATAATTCCCATGCCGAGAAAGTCATTCATCACTTATGCTTTTAGAACAAAATCGTGGTTGGAAGTCCCGACTTCATGTCCCGGAATGGTCTTTCCCTAACTTATCATAATTTACTCATTCTGTCCCGTTGTTCAAAATACGGGATATAACATAAATAAAGCTATATGTTATAACAATAAAGGAGACTCCCCGAAGTCCATATAAGACCTTGTGAGACTAGTTTAACATTCGAGGACGAATGTTCTAAAGGGTTGTCACCACCTGTTATATCCCGTATTTTTGTACATAGGGATATTTTAAGCTAATCGCGATAAGTTAAGGACAAGACTATTTTGGGATACGAGGTAGAGACTTTTAACCTCCGATTTTGTTTTAATGCACAAGTTGCTTATAAATTTTAATTGGTATGAAAATATTAATGGAGATTAGGAATTAATTAACCATGATTAGATTATTAAGTGGGATTAAGATTTAATTACTTCACTAATTAGCCATTAGTGGCCGCGTGGGCCCCACCCGTGACATGGCCAAGTGTGATTGGCTCAAGCCATGAGTAGGACACATGTCCAGCCCATGGACATCCTATATATAGTAAATTGATGACTCATTCTGTTATATCTTGCATTTTTGTGCATTAGTATATTCCGAGCTAATCGTGAAAAGTTAAGGTCAAGACTAGTCCGGGATGCGAGGTTGAGATTTTTGACCTTCGATTTTATTTTAAGGCATATGTTGCTTGCTATTTTGTTAGAATGGAATATTAAGGAAAATTTGGGGTTAAAAGTGAATTATGAAAAGTTGGTAATTTTCATGAAATGGCCAAGTTTGGCCGTGTGGCCTTGTGTGGGACCCACCCTTGGTTGGCCAAATTTGACTAGTCAAGCTATGGAGTGTGCATGTGATCATTTTACAATTTTTAGGGACTAGAAGTGACAAAAAAAATTCTTGAGGGGCCTAAGGGTGGCCGGCCAAGGCATGTGGGCCATAGGGCCACTTGTGCAACTTATGTGTGCTAATAAAAGATGACAATTAAGTCATCTTCCTCATATTTTATTTTCTAGAAAATTGAAGAAACATGGAGAAAGAAATCTAGGCCATATTCGGCCATGAAGAAGAGAAAAAGAAGATCCAAAATCTTCATCAAAAAAATTTATTCTTCTAGTTTTTCTACTAATTGGAAGGTGCTAAACAACATGGAATAATTGTTAGGGCAAGCCAAGCCTTTGTTCATGCAATTCTCAACTCAAGTCATGTTGGAGAACTAAGTGAGGAAGGTAAGTTTTAATCCTCTTTTTATGTGTTATGAAGGGTTGTGCATGTTGTAGTAAGTGAAAATGGATGAAATTCATGGAAATATGGAAGTTTGTGTGTGGCCGTGTATGTGTATGGTGTGTAGGAATGTAGAATTAATTTTATTTAGCATGTTTTAGTTGTTGTTGCATGGGTTCCATAATGAAAATGATGGTTTAATGGTTTAAATGGAGGTTGGAATTGTTTGTAGGTCGTTGGAAGAAATAGTGTAATTTTTAATATAGTTTTTGTATTATTGTGGTTGATGTTGTTAATGTGTGGAATGTTGGTGTAATTTATGAATTTGGAAGGAAGAAATGTATTGTTGTAGTTTCGATTGAATTTGGAAGACTTTGGGCTATGTAGTATATTGGTTGGGTCGTTTGAACACTTTGTGGATTGGTTGAGATGTTCGTGAATCTTGTTTGAATGGTTTTGTATTAGCACTTGAATGCGTGTGTATTGGTATTGGTTCGATTGTATACGGTTAGTTTGAACGAAAAATGAAATGTTGTCGAATTATGTAGAAAAGAGTTATTGATGTTGAAATGCACTTTGAATTGATTATTGATGTCGTAGCTTGGTTGTTGGTTTGGTTGTTATTGAATTTGGCCGAGTTGAATTCTCGGGGTGTTGTATTTACGGGGAAATCTTGAAATTTCGGTAGAATTTAATGTTCGTTTGGAATTAAATGCCTAAATGCTTATGGCTAATGGTTGGTATGTTGGTGTTATGTAGATCTTGGAGCGGCCGAGACTTGAGGCTTGACTTAGCTTGAGAGCGGACGAGGTATGTAAAGCTTAACCCTTCTTTCTTTTGGCATGTCCTAGCATTAATTAGGTTGTGATACGAGCCTTGGGGTGACTCCACTCTCAAGATCCGAGCTCATATACGCATTTTATTCGCTTCCAAGAATTTACTCTTTTGGTGTAGCCTAACTAAGGTTTTGATATTTTCAAATGATTGAATTTCAAAAGTCTTAGAAAGAATTTAGCTACAAAAAAAAGTCCCGAACTTCAAACGCTCGTAACTTTTGCATACAAGCTCGGATCGCACCGAAACCTAATGTTATATCCCGCATTTTCGTACATTGGGACAATCCGGATTGACTATGATAGGTTAGAGACAAAACCGTTCCGGGATACAATGTCGAGACTTTTGACCTTCGATTCCGTTTTGAGACACAAGTTGTTCATGAATTTGTTGGCATGGAATATTTAGGAAAATTTGGGACCAAAAGTGGAATATTTGGAAGTTTGAAATTCATGAAAATTGGCCATGTTAGCCATGTGGCTTGAAATGGTCCCACACACTTTGTGGACAATTTTAATTGGTCCAACACATGTGTGTGGGCCATGGACACTTGTGCAATTCATATAAGGGCACAAAAGATGACTAAGTTAATCATTCTCATCATCTTCCAACACTTAGAAATTTCATGAACCTTGGAGAACAAAACCTCAACTCTCGGCCAAGAATAAAAAAATTGAAGATCAATTTGAGTCATCCCAAAAATATTTCTTTGATGCAAATCCACTAATTGGAGGTCCCTAAGTAGCGTGGAAGTGTTGTTGGAGCGATCAACCCGCTAGTTTTCATCCTTGCAAACCCTAGCTAGTTGTGGAGTTGAAGAAGAAAGGTAAGAATTAATCATGTTTTATGTGTTATGAATGTTGTATGCATGTTGTAGTATGTTAATATGGATGAAAATCATGAAATATAGTATGTTGGAGTTGAGGCCATGTGTATGAGGTTTGGCCGTGTAGGTGTGGATTGTGTTGGGATGATGAAATGATTTTATGTAGCATGTTTAGTTGTGTAGTGTGAAGAAAAGAATGAAAATCATCTATATGTGTTTGTATGGTGTTGGCCGAATAAGTCCCCTTTGTGTAGATTGAGAAAATGAACAAATTGTCGTTATGAATTCTATGTTGGAAATTAGAGTTTAATGACTCAAGATTGATGTTGTAATTGTATGGGCTGATTTGAAGATTATTGTGCATTTGATGTAATTTGTATATTGATGAGAATAGCATTGTTAGAATGTGAATTGTTGGTGCAAATCATGATTTGGAAATGAGGAGTGTGTTATAGTGAAGTTCTCGGGTTTGGGGCTGTTTTCGGGTAAATTGGAGCAATTGTTGGAATGTTGGAAATATTGTATGAATTGTTTAAGATGATCTTGAATGTTGTTGGTATGGGTTCGGGTTAGTAATTGAATGTATAAGCGTTGATGTTGGCTTGAAGGTAAGCCGTTGAATTGAATATTATGAATGTTGTTGAATGATGTAAAAGAGAGTATTTAATGTTAGAATGCTTTCCGGTATTAAAAGGCTAAGGGCAAGAAGAGAAATTCGCAAAATGGGCCGTGGGGTCGCGGGAAAGGGTTTGGGACAAAATG
>NW_026719807.1:0-11127 GCF_029784015.1 Lycium ferocissimum
AGGACGTAGGCGTTTAGAGTTTTATTCTAAGTTCAGTTGCATGAGTAAAAAAAAAAAAAAAACGCATCCCCCTATGCGTTGTTCAAAATAAAGTTCGCCTGACTAGGCGCATGGAGATCGTACATACAAGCATCCTTTTGCTTCAATTCGGACTTTCACTAAATATCAGTAGTCCAACGAAGGCAAATCTCCATGAGAAATGAGTTTCTCCAATGGAATGACTATAATCTCTTAGCAAGTGGTGAGATCAAGGAGTTAAAGTCTCGCAAAACCATTGGTCTCCAAATTAAAGGCCTTCAAATCCGGCAACTCTTTGAGTTGAAGTCCAAAGCCATCGCAACTGCAAGGCGAAGCCTTCAAATATGTTAGTCTTCAAGCTAAAGTTTTAAATTCACCATGTCTGCAAGTTGAAGTCTTAAAATCCAGCAAGCCTTCAAGTTCAATCCTTCAAATCCGTCAGGTTTTCAAGTTGGAATAAAAAATCTAGGGTGGATTTCCCAAATTTATCTGTGATGATCCAGAGGGTTTCCAACTTTTATTTTTGGATAAATATTAGATTAGTAAGTCTAGTTTCCTGAGAATTTGGCGGCTCATGATTTTGATGTTCCTACATCGAGATATGAATTTTCTCGCCGAACCGCGCAAATCTGAAACTATCGACGTTTTAGCATGTATTGTCAACTTCTTGAATTTATCTGGAACTATTCAGATTGTTGTTAGCTTTGATTTTTGGATACATGCTAGATTTATGAGTCTAGTTTCTTGAGAATTTTGTAGCTCATGATTTCAACGGCTCTACGTCGAGATATGAATTTTTTGGCGAGACTGCTCGAATCTGAGAAATATTGGCGTTTCAGCATGTAGAGACAAATTCTTAGATTTATCTGGGATGATCTATCTGTTTGTTGACTTTTATTTTTGGATACATGCTAGATTTATGAGTCTAGTTTCTTGGGAATTTTGCGTTCGTGACGAAACACTCCTACGTCGAGATACGAATTTTGGCGAGATCGCTCTAATCTGAGAAATATTGGCGTTTCAGCATGTAGAGCCAAATTCTTAGATTTATTTGGGATGATCTATATGTTTGTTGACTTTGATTTTTGGATACATGCTAGATTTATGAGTCTAGTTTCTTGGGAATTTTACGGCTCGTGATTTCAACGCCCCTACGTCGAGATATGAATTTTTTTGGCGAGACTGGACGAGTGGCCATTCCTTTGCGCCGTAAGATTACCTTACCGTTCTTAAGGCGGGGACGAGTGTCCATCCCTTTTGTCACGACCCAGCTCCGTAGGCCGTGACTGGTGCCCTACTTAGGCACCCAAACAAACTTACGTACCAAATTGTCATATTATAGCAGAAAGCAGACGTCATACGAATACAGAAACGAACGCTGTCCTAAGCGGTCGCCCGTGCAAAACCATCAAATCAAAATCAAAACTGGCGGAATGTACATCGCCCGACACACACACACATACATACAAACACGGCCATATCGGCCATAGTAGCATACGGGCCGCTTTTTAAGGACGCAAACAAGAATATATGCGAACAACCGACCCACGACCCACAAATATGACTACAGCCCTCTGCGTACAAACGAGCATACGAACATATGACGGGACAGGCCCCGCCGTACCCGAACGGTCACAAATGTGCGTAATATACATAGCAAAACATATATACCAAGTATGAGCTCCGATCGGTGGGGAGCACTCCGGGGGCGCGAATGAAAAGCCTAAACCGGGGGATCTCCCAATCGAGCACCTGTACCTGCGCGGCATGAAACGCAGCCCCCGAAGAAGAGGGGGGTCAGTACGGAAAAAGTACTGAGTATGCAAAGCCGAAGGTACAGTAATCCAAATCAAGGCTGGAGTCAGAAGGTACAGAACAAATACAGAAATAACAGATCAGACCTGTGCGGAATGCAAATGTACAGAATGCAAATAAAAATCATGTATAAGGCTCAGGAATGTGGTCACCCCCTGACGCTAGTGCCACAACACATCATACTCCAGAAGTTTTCAAATCTCCGTACATCTCCGAACACATCACAAAGTCACACACATCAAATCATCAGAACATATCAGATGCCATATCACATCATAACACCATAAACGGTAACCGGCCCTATGGCGAGGTCTCGGAAACCGTAACACATCATACTGCCGAATGTGTCACAAAGCGCACGATCACAGAACCGGCCCGGGTACCGGCGAACGAAGTCATACCCATCGGCACGAGCAGAGTAGTGCAGAAACCATATGCATATCAAAATTAAGTTCCAGGACTCGACACGTAGTTTTATATACGAACATATTAGGATCAGAAGGCTCATAATGAGTATCGAGTTAATCGGAATTAATATACAAAGGTCGCAGACTTTAAATTTATCAATTTTTCTCAAAGCACATCGTAGATCATTTTCAGGGAAATTTTAGCATCATTCATAGTAACGAACTTTCAAATATCATTATCGGACATTTCAAACGGATTCTTAACGTCATAGGCAAACACTTTTTCATATCGTACGAAAATGAGCCGACAAATCAAATATGGGAAGTCTCGAAACTATGGGCCCACCTCGGGTCGAGTCGAGGCGGCGGACATAAATTTCCAACGTTAGGTTCCATAAGGTTATCCGTGATAGTTTCGGAGCAATTTGGATTCATTTGCGAAAGGTACGAAGGTTTATGCATTCTTATATCCAAGGACAAGCATTTTGATTCAATTGTGCTGAATGAATAGTAACTAAAATCAAACTCGGATCTCTAGGAGCAGGATTGTCCCCAAGGTTCCGTTTTCGGCCTAGTAGGTCTAGGACATGCCATAAAAAGAATAGATAAGCCTTACATTCATCCAGAAGAGATTAGGTATATACCTAGGTCCATTCGGCGGTGCCTCCGAATCTACAATTAACATCCGATTCTAGTCAAAGCATAGATGCGGTTCATAGGACCGCTAAGATTCAACCCCCGCCACATTTTTCCATCTTCCCATAAATCATAATCCCCGGGCCCGCCGCCACACATACTTACACACACACCACACGGCCTCACCCCCTTTCACACACACACACGCGCACACAACACAATTCCCCCATAATTCTCATTCCATTCCAATCATTATAACATGCATCTTATTCCATAACACGCCCTTGAAATTTTGACTTGCCGAGGCGCATAGCGGAGAGGTGTGTAGATGACGAAGGCTCCAACCCAATGGCCGAACATCATCACCGTGCCGCATAACATCAACCGCCCATCACCTAAAACACGCCAACATGGCCGGCCACCCCCTAACACCTCGCATAACTTATGAATCCTTGGCGCCGCAAGAAATAACAACATACACACCACCCCGTGGCCCTATAGCACTCCCCCGGGTGCGATCTCCCACAATATGAACACCGGGCATAGGTAAGAGCCTAGTCTATCGACGAAATCCGGGACCTCTACTCGCCCGGGGAAGCCGAGGCCCCGGGGAACTCGGCCGGCATACCAAACAAATTCGATGGGACCGGCATAATATCAAAACGTCTCGCCATGGGCGGACCGTGTACCGTATTTGAAATCGCAGCCCGACGGTGGAAGGGACCTACGGATCGAAACATGGAGGTATAGTAGATAGGGCCGAGGCCATCCGCCGGGAGTCGACTACCGGAATCTCCGAATACCCTTAATCACCCCACGATCCGGCCCTATCATTTGGGCGGCCTCCTATCATAATCCCTACCGCATCGAATCCTTTCTTCCCTACGCCGATCCTCTATGCCCCGTGCATAGGCCCGCAACCGGCGATGTCCATGTCTTAGCCATCACCGCGACGCCATCGCCATGCAACTATCGACGAGGTAACGGTAACACGCACTCCCATCACATATCGGTGCATTCTGTCCTCCATATCGGCTTACGATAGTAGGCGCATATCGCGCATAGCAAAGAGAATCAAACTCAAATTGTACTCACGAACACTCCGACCCCTCTCGCTTTATCCGCAAAACCGGTCAACTCTTGCCCGTCGCTGGCCCCAGACGGCGGGTAAAAAGTGGCGGAGGAAGGCCGTAAACTCGCCCCACGTAGCCGATCCGGGAGCACCCTCACCCCCGGACAGCTCCGGCAGACTCGTACCTATCGACCAATTTAGAGCAATATCCCGTAACCGTGCGAGGCTAACTCAACTCCGACTCGCCCCGAAGCCCGGGTAAAAAGTGGCGGGAGCGTCCCAATGCGCGTCTCATCCGCCGAATAAAATCATGGGGTCCTCGTCGGGCTTAGACCCAAAAACTCGGGGGGCCACATGTCAACAGTCGCGAACCCCTCGTGCCTATCACGCCCGTCATCATCATTATTACCTCTCTCGCCCGCGTCCGCGAGCTTGTCCCCGCCACTATCGTCGTCAACAACCGTACGGCCTCCTCGGGCCGCCCCGTCCTCCGTACCCGCCGGGGAGCCTGGGGCCTCCGGAGCTAATGGTGGAGCCGCTCTCGGCCCTTCCGAGAGGGTACAAAGAGGAACCTCTAACCGGGGCACGACATCGGCATAGTCCGGGCGCGGCCCTAGTAACCCTCTCCGGGCCCGCCAGTCTCTCCCGTTCGCACCGTTTTGTCTTCTTCGGCGCCCGTTGCTTTCTTCGGAGGCATCACTGAAAAAATATAACATTCGATCAGAAAATAGTCATCTTAATAGCATGTACTTATCGCACGATCTAAGATCCAAAGAAAGTGGAAACATCCTAAATGTCCCGTAGCCTCCTCGTGTATAGACGGTGCACAACACACCGATAAACAAGACTCTACGAGACACGGCCTGTAGACATTCCGAGGACAAACCGCTCTGATACCACTTTTGTCACGACCCAGCTCCGTAGGCCGTGACTGGTGCCCTACTTAGGCACCCAAACAAACTTACGTACCAAATTGTCATATTATAGCGTAGCGTACGTCATACGAATACAAAACGAACGCCGCCCTAAGCGGTCGCCCGTGCAAAACCATCAAATCAAAATCAAAACCGGCGGAATGTACATCGCCCGTACACACACACACACACATACATACAAACGTACGGGCCATATCGGCCATAGTAGCATACGGGCCGCTTAAGGACGCAAAACAGAACCATATGCGAACAACTGGACCCACGACCCACAAATATGACTACAGGCCTCTACAGACAAACAGAGCATACGAACATATGACGGGACAGGGCCCCGCCGTACCCGAACGGTCACAAATGTGCAGAATATACATAGCAAAACATATATACCAAGTATGAGCTCCGGATCAAGGGGGAGCACTCCGAAATAGCAGAATGAAAAGCCTAAACCGGGGGATCTCCCAATCGAGCACACCGTACTCGCGCGCACGAAACGCAGCCCCCCGAAGAAGAGGGGGCCGCACGAAAAAGTACCGAGTATGCAAAGCCGAAGGTACAAGAATCCAAATCAAGGCCGGAGTCGAAGGTACGGAACAAATACGTAAATAACGGATCGACTCCGTGCGGAATGCAAATGTACGTAATGCAAATAAAAATCATGTATAAGGCTCGTGAACGTGGTCACCCTCGACGCTAGTGCCACAACACATCATACTCCGTAAGTTTTCAAATCTCCGTACATCTCCGAACACATCACAAAGTCACACACATCAAATCATCGAACATATCGATGCCATATCACATCATAACACCATAAACGGTAATCGGCCCTATGGCGAGGTCTCGAAAACCGTAACACATCATACCGCCGAATGTGTCACAAAGCGCACGATCACGTAACCGGCCCGGTACCGGCGAACGAAGTCATACCCATCGGCACGAGCGCAGTAGTGCGTAAACCATATGCATATCAAAATTAAGTTCCAGGACTCGACACGTAGTTTTATATACGAACATATTAGGATCAGAAGGCTCATAATGAGTATCGAGTTAATCGGAATTAATATACAAAGGTCGCAGACTTTTAAGTTATCAATTTTTCTCAAAGCACATCGTAGATCATTTTCAGAGAATTTTAGCATCATTCATAGTAACGAACTTTCAAATATCATTATCGGACATTTCAAACGGACCTTAACGTCATAGGCAAACACTCTTTTTTTCATATCGTACGAAAAATGAGCCGTACAAATCAAATAAGGGAAGTCTCGGAACTTGCGGGCCCACCTCGGGTCGAGTCGAGGCGGCGGACATAAATTTCCAACGTTAGGTTCCATAAGGTTATCCGTGATAGTTTCGGAGCAATTTGGATTCATTTGCGAAAGGTACGAAGGTTTATGCATTCTTATATCCAAGGACAAGCATTTTGATTCAATTGTGCTGAATGAATAGTAACTAAAATCAAACTCGGATCTCTAGGAGCATGATTGTCCCCAAGGTTCCGTTTTCGGCCTAGTAGGTCTAGGACATGCCATAAAAAGAATAGATAAGCCTTACATACCTTGGTTGCACCTTATGCTTGCTTATTCTCAATTCCCGTTTGCTTTAATCTACAATTGGTCAAAGTTACCAAACATAAGTCATATGCCTTTAGAGATTCATTCTTGGCCCTTTCTTGTCTACAGAAATTTGGGCAGCACCTCCCCTATAAATTCGCCGCCCCGAGAATATGACTCGGCCCAGAATAACAACAAACAACCCAACAACATCATCAACAACACCAATAACATCAACATTCAATACCAAACACATTATAACATGAATAGTCCCTCTTTCTACATAATGCAACAACTTCGACTTCAACTTCACACTTTCAAACTAATATCAACATTTACATATTCATTCTCTAATTCAAGGCCATTCAAATATAATTCAGACACATTTCTCATCATTTCTCGAAATACACAAGGTTTCCATCAAACCATAATTCATCCAAAACCTCTTAATCTTTGATATGCATATTCATAACATTTTTCCATCTTCCAATTTCATAAATCATAATCACAATTCACATCTAAGGTCTTACTTTCATCATTATATAAAAATTATATAAAATCACATAAACTTCTCATAACAACATACAACCAACTTTCATGCTAACTTAATTCATTAAACCTTCCTTTACATCACAAAAGCCACAACAACATAATTAACATACTAAATGAATTTAATTCATCTTCCCCCACCAATACAACTTCACACGGCCACACATACTTACACACACACCACACGGCCTCACCCCCTCTTCACACACACACACGCCCATGCACACACAACACAATTTCCATAATTCTCATTCCATTCCAATCATTATAACATGCATACTTATTCCATAACACAAAAGAATAGAATTCTCACCTCTTTCTTGAAATTTTGACTTGCCGCAAACGTGGCTCTTTCGCCAAACTAATTATACCATGTCGGAGAGCGTCTTGAGCTTGTTAAGAATTCACAAAGAACAAGATTTTTGGATCAAGGACTAAGGCTCCAAGAATTTTTTTTTTCTCTTCTCTTTCTTTTTTTTTTCTCCTTGGCCGAACTTGCTCTCCCTTTCTTTCTCTCAATTTTTCTTGAAAGTTCTATGGTTTTCATGCATGGTTATCTCCTTATATTAATTAGTCATGTGACTAATCACATGACTAATTTTCCATGGGCTTGGGCCAACATGGCCGGCCACCCCCTAACACCTTGGGCCTTTTTTTTTTTTTTTTTTTTTTGAGCCCAATTACTTATGAATCGTATTTTGCAAATTCCCGAAGTAAATTTCCAAAATTCCAATTTTGCCCTCGGCCTTCTCCAATGTTCTCGTGTCAATATTTTCCATAAATAACAACATACACACCACACAAAATCAAAACATGGCCTTATTCTTACAAATCACCATTACGTCCAAGTTTCCCGAATGTGCAAAAACACGGGATATAACACCTTTGCGCCGTAAGATCACCTTACCGTTCTTAAGGCGGGGACGAGTGTCCATCCCTTTGCGCCGTAAGATTACCTTACCGTTCTTAGGGCGGGGACGAGTAACCATCCCTTTGCGCCGTAAGATTACCTTACCGTTCTTAGGGCGGGGACGAGTATCCATCCCTGTGCGCCGTAAGATTACCTTACCGTTCTTAGGGCGGGGACGAGTAACCATCCCTTTGCGCCGTAAGATTACCTTACCGTTCTTAAGGCGGAGACGAGAATCCATCCCTTTGCGCCTCAATATTACCTTCTTCATGCATGAGTCATTCTCTTGAAAAAGAACTCATCATTGTCGTTTGGGAAAAAAAAAAAAAAAAGGAAGGAAGAAAGACACAAAAGAAAAACACGTAAAAAAAAAAAAAGAAGAGGAGAAATTATACCCGCCGTGAATGAAGAATGCTGAATGTCAAAATAATGGAGAAAAATGCTCCTATTTATAGATGGGGAATGACGTGAATACTCCTAATCCAAGGACAATTCGGATATAGAGTCCGAGAAGGTGTGAATGACTAAAATCCTTGTCCAATGCAAATGTGGGAAAGAAAAAAACGGGTCTTTCAATTTGAGTCAAAAAGGGACACATGGGACCCACCTAAATTACGTACGTTTTTTTTTTTCGCTCGGTGAAGATGCCATACGTGAGTATAAGCCCAAAAAATAAAAATAAAAAGCATGCAATTAAAGTACAAAAAGTTGAAATGCATGCAATTCACTGGAAAATTATTTGCAAGAGGACAAGAAGAGGAAATGCATGCAATTAAACTCAGATACAATTGTTCACACAGGGGTATTCGAAGTTGTCAATTTAATACTCCACTGGTACTTCAAAACTAGTCTCCGAAAAATCTAATGAGTTTATACTCCGACAAGTCTTGAAGTAGGGGGCATTTGTGGACAACGAAATTTTATTGAATTTAAATCCGCAAGAAATTTGGATTATGTTAAATTCAAGATATATTAGTCCAAATAAATATTATGGATTAATATAATTGAATTAATTATTTAAGTCCAATAAATATGGATTTGATTAATAATCCAATTTTTATGGGCTAGTCCATTAATTTGGGTTATAAATAATGAGCCCACTTTGCTAAGCCCAAGATGTCATCTTCCTAGAGGTCCAAATTGGTGCCACATGTCAAATGACATGGCACGCCAAGTCAAGCGAGAGAGCCAATAGGATCATGCCACGTGTCAGAATGATGCAAGATGCCCGCCAAATCAAAGGCTAATCGGAGATGCGCCACATGTACAAATGACATGTTGCCAATCAAATATCGACATGCTGCACAATTCGATTGGTCGAAAGAACTCGTCCTTATCACAATTCCTCCATCCTACAACTATAAATAAGGGGTCTCATAATTCGGTAAAAGTGACGAAGTTCTAACAAGAAGCCAGGTGAAGAGCTCATGGATCAAACGCCGCATTTCTCTACAAGTCGAAAGCATTCACACTCAAGTATTTTCAGCTCTAGAGATCCAGACGAAGATTCAAGACCAAGCTCAAAAGCCCTTGAATTCAAGTCCAAGTCAAAATCAAATCCATCAAGTTCAAGATCAAGCTCAAAAGCCCTTGAATTTATTGTTGAAAAGACGAATCAGAGGGATCATAGAGATTGTAACACTCATATTCTGAAATCAAATACTACGATTGTTGCGATATTTTCCTGTCTTGATTATTATTTTCTCGACGCGAATTTTATTGTTTACACAGTTACACACCGTCAAAGAACATACGGAGTTATACAATCACAAATCTTTTTAGATATTGCTGGAGTTTTAAAGTTGAATGAAAAATTATTGTTACTGAGGACAAGCTCTTATAATGGTGACAAACGTACCTCACGACGAAATTAAGGAAATGAAGTGATAAGAGTACTAGTACTAGTCCTAGCTATAAGCTGGAGTAAATTTCATGGTTGGTCATCTTTGTATTCGCTAATCATTATATAGAAATTACTCCCTTTGTTTCAATTTATGTGAACTTATTTCCTTATTAGTCCGTGTAAAAAAGAATGACCTCTTTCTATATTTGGAAACACTTTACCTTTATGCAATGATTTATAGCTACACAAAATATATGTAACTCATTTAGGACTACAAGTTTAAAAGTCTTCTCTTCTTTCTTAAACTCAGAACCAAATAAATGAGTTCACATAAATTGAAACGGAGGGAGTATTTTTTTTTTTTTTTTTTTTTTTAATTTTTAACTTTGGTCCGATTATCACAAAATCACTTTGGTTGGATTTTATAATATTTCCACATTACAAGTGACGTGGTAGTCTTAATTAGTGTATTTGCTTAAATAAATAGGATTAATATGCTAAGCCACCATTATACCAGCTAAAATATAGCTGGATAGTTCTAAAAAATCCGATCAAAGTGATAATTGTGATAATCAGAACAAAGTAAGATGATTTTTGTGTAACCAAAAAAAAAAAAAAAACTTTTGTACAATGAACACATAGTAGAATGAGAACCCATGAAATTTAGTCTTTTAACTCCTTTTAATGTCTGTGGAAACTCTTTAACAGATGAAGCCCTTTCAAAGAGTCTATATTTGTGGTCCATCCCCTATTTGGCATGTGCTAAATTACTTGGATGAGATCTGTTACACTCCATAATAATCTGTGCTACTTGAATTAAGACGAGAAAGAATGAGTTAAGAAGGTTCAAGGAAAGTTAATCGAGTAGTAAGAATATCGTTGCCTTAAGTATCCCGAGGTGACATGGTAACCTAAAGGATTTGAAATAGTTATGAGTATGTATATGAGGTAATGTGAGTGACCTTTTAAAGTATTTGAGATTATTAGTAATGATATAGAATATGGACAAAAGATATGAATATATTTTTGCGATTGGAGTTTTGTCGAAGCTTCGTAAGTTCTCTAGTTACGTTTAAGGTTATTGTGATTCTCCGGACCCTTCGAGATGTGTATGGATTGTTATGTATGTATATGATTATGTATATGAATGTATAAGAGGTTATATGAGGGTTGGAAAAGGATTATAAGTTAAACGAATCAACGAAATGAATCGGAACAACTTTAAAAAACTTTGACCCAGATTTTTAGCCCATATTGTTGGAGGCATACCTCCTAGTATATGAGGAGTTTTAAGGTGTTTCAAAAGCCTAAAATGAAGTTCATCGAGTCTAGTTTTCAACGCAACAAACCGTTCGTCAAAATGATATCGGAATAAGGAGATATGGACGA
>NW_026719808.1:0-10186 GCF_029784015.1 Lycium ferocissimum
AAACAAATTAATAACATAATAGGAGCGGTTTCGAAAATACGGGCCCACCTCGGGTCAAGTCGGGGGGGTACATAAATTACAAACATTGACTCTAGGGTCATCAATAAAAGTTTCGAACGATTCGATTACTTTTTGGAAAGTTCTAGATGTACGAACACTTTGCCAACAAAACATAAGGATTCTAGTTCAATTTTAATGAATATCCCCAAAATCGAACTGAGTTTCTATGAAGGGAATTTTTTTCGGGCGGGACTCCAACCAAATATAACAAGACATCCCAAAAAGAAGGGAAAAGGGGGACTTTACATCCATTTGGGTTATGCTGCCCAACTTTTCCCCGTTTCCAAAAATTCCTGGTTTTTTTCCAACATTCATTAGAATCAAGTTTAAAATCAAATTTAACATTTGTCTACAAAAATTTGGGGCCTTTCCCCCGTAAATGCGCCATCTCCGAAATTACTCAAAGTACAAAAAAAACCCAGAATGGAACTCGGCCACATTATCGCGACAATACTAAAAATTTTTACCAACAACTAAACAATCAATTTGAAAATATTAAACAACCTACCCCCACTTCACATTTCCAAAAATATCAATTTTAAATTTCACTTACTAATTCAAGATCATTCAAACACAATTCGAGAACATTTTAAACAACTTACCAACATGCCCATCATTTCCATCAACATACCATACCTTCCCAAAACTCCCCAACCCCCAAATCGCGTAACCTTCTAACATCAACAAACCACAAATTTCATTTCGTCGTAAATACATATCAACAACAATCAAGATACCTGGCTTATTCATTTTTTTTACACAACACACACACCACACGGCTAAAACCCCAACACCCACAACTTCGAATTTCATCCCCTTTCATTTTCCCTGTAGAATTCCAAAAAAAACTAGAAAATTTCATAAGAATAAATTTATCTTGTCTATACCCCCAAAAATACCCCAACACATATATACACCCATCCACCTCAAACTTCCATATTTTAAGGGGTTCTCCCTTTTTCTACTTTCCCAAAATAAACAAGCCTTAATAACATGGGAGATAATTCTTCCCTTTTTCCCCCTTAATTTCCCCACTTAATTCCTTGAAAGTCCCAAAAAAAGGTAATTTTCTTGTTCCAACAATTGTGCCATTTTGGGGAAGGGGGCCCTTAATTTAGTAGGAATACATGAAGAAAAGAATTTTGGGACAAGATTTTTTGGTCTTTTTCTCCCCCCTTTGGGCCAACCAAAGGTTTTGCTTTCTCTTCTTTTTGTTTTTTTTTTTCCCCAAATTTCTAGAGTTTTTTTTTTTTTGGAGAATATGACTAATATGTCATATATATATAACTCCCCCCAACATGTGTCACGCCCCAAACCCCCCGTGGGCCGTGATTTTGCGCCCCACCCCCCGGGCCCCCGTACGCACCAAAGTCCAAAAATAGTCCCCAAATATTTAAAAAAATTTTCGGGGCTCTTTTTCTTACAAACCCAAAAAAATTAACCCCGCGCGAAAATCCCAAACAAAAAAAACATATATATACACTATCCCGGGAGCCGGAAAGGCACGGGGAAAGGAAAATCCCTTAACATATCACATATTTTTATCCCTAGAAGAAACCAAACCCACACACATATCCACGGGCCTCAAAGGGAATAACCATAGGGAGGGGACGGGGCCCCGTCGACCCCGAATAATAATGTACATATAATGGGAAGAAAAATATATCCCAAAATATATAAGTTTTAAGGGAAGGGAGCACCCCCGGGAAAAATCGAAAAAAGGGCCGGGGGTGGACCCCAAAAACCGGAACACGGGCGGGGGAAACGCACCCCAAGAAAGGGGGGCCGGTTTGGGTGGTCCGGAGTATGAAAAAAGGCGGGATTCCCGGAAACATAATAAAAAAATTTTTAAAAATAATTATGATTTACAAAAATATCAAAATTTTTGGTCAAAAATTAAAATAAAAAGGGCCTTTAAAAACATGGTCGCTTTTTTGCCGATGGCGCCATCCCACGACGCACCGGAAAGTTTCTATCCCCGAAACCCAAAACATACCCCGTAACCCTTTTGCCGCCCCCCAACCTTACTAGGGTGGAGGGGCCCCCGCCCCCACATCCAGGGGGGGCGAACCACTAACTTTTTTTCCCCGGCAAAAATTTTTTTTTTCAAATCTCAAACCGAATAATCATGAAACACTTTAAGAAGTTTTTATAAGTCCGAAAAAAGTTTAATTTAAGGGGGGATTTACTAAAACACAAATCGACATTTTTGGTTGTGGAGGGGTTGTTGGGACGTTTTATCCCCACGAGGCCGAAGTCTTAACAGGACCCGGGTTAAAACGGACAAACTCGAAAAAGGACTCGGAAATTGGGTTGCCTTAAAGGGAACTTCTATAATAACCCCCAAATTTTCAGGGAGTCCCTGCGGCTTTTAAACGCAAAACCCAAAGAAAGGGGGTCAAGATTTTTAATACGTAAACGCCTGCTAAGAGAAACAAAACTATAACAACAGACGGAATTTGGGTACTTTTGCTTAATTCAAGGGGGGCGCACCCCGGATTAATTCATACATCCCTTTTTTATATTGCAAAAAGGGTTTTGTAAAGAACCAAACCCGGATACCAAAATCTTTACCCAATCCCCCGTCGCGTTCCCCAAGAGGGGGAAAATACGAACGACGGGGAGATGTCACTCGGACGGAGTTCATTCAAAAATTCGGATAGAATCCAACATCGGACAAGGGAAAAAATAATTTTTGGGGAAGGTTCATATAACAAAAGCAAACTACAACATACAAAAAATGGGATGTTTGACACCAAGGGAAATACAAATGCACAATCCCTGGATGATATTATATACCCTTTATGCATAAAACGGTCCCCCCCTTCGAAAAGGGACTCTGAGTAGGATCATATATAAAAGACTGCATATGCAAATAACGGCCCCGCCCTTTTTTAAAGGGGACTGGTAAGAGAATAAATGCGGATCAACCTTTGGGTCAAATATACATAACGTGCCCCGGGCCCTTCCGGCGGGTCTCGGTGGATAATATCAAAGCCACCCCGGGCCGCCATCCCCGTATCATCATAAACATCCCGAAAGTGTCCCGCCCGCAAGTACGGGGGACCGGTGAATAATGCAAAAAAAACGCACGAGAACATGCCCTGCCCGGGGACTTTTGAATCGAATCATCTGAAAAGTCGGGAACAAACTTTTCCGCCCGGACTCGGGGGAAAGTTTTGAGCCATGCACAAAAAAAAGTGTGAAAAACCCGTATGCACTAAACCCGGGACTCGATGAATACGTACACTTCCCGCTTTAGGGCCCGAAGCTTTCGGGCCCCCCCCCCCCCCGGGATTAGCATCGAAAAGGTTATAACCTTTGAAGCAGGGAAAACCCTTTTCCGGATTTTCAAGGTTAAAAAGGGGATCGTGTATGAAGAACATTAAAGCTAAAGGAAACTTTCTATCAAAATACTTATGCCCTTTCCTTATATCCGAATATTTATATCAAATTTCCTTTTTAAATATTTACATCGAGTTTTTATATCAAAATATTCGGACGGGTCATTCGTGTCGAAGTGTTTATATCCGGATAGTCAAACCCAAAAAGCTCATTAAGGGTTTAACTTTTATTAAATTCGGGACGAAAGTCAAAAATTTTAGTTATCCTAGGGCATTGGCCCAAAAAGAACAAAACAATTAGGCCCCTTGGGATTGTGGGCCCAATTTTGGGTAAGTCGGGGAAGAACTAAAAAAAAATGGTCATTATATCTCAAAGCTATCCCCCAAATTTCAAGGCCCTTCCCTTTCACTTTCAAAAGTTACGGGCGTTTGAATCTTTATAATAAACCAAAAATTTGTTAGTTCAACCATTGAAGAATAGTAACTAAATTCAACCCCGAACCCTTTTAGAATTGGGGTAGTCCCGAAGCACGTATTCCCAAAATTATTACATCTAGGACATCCAAAAAAAAAAGGGGTAACCTTACATACCTTTTTCCCTTTTTTAAGCTTCTCCAAATCCGGGCCCCAAATTTGCCAAAGGGGCAATTTGGTCACATTTCCCCAAAATCAACCAAAAGTTATAAGAATTCCTTAGTCCACTTTGTCTTAATTTCCCAAAAAAGTTTACAACCCAAGGTTTTGGGGGCCCCCCTTTAAAAACACCTCCCGAGAATTATGGCTCCCAAAAAACAAAACCCAAACCAACCAAACACAAAAACAATATTTATAGATAATTCGGGATATCCAAACCAACATCCAATCTACCCCGAAACCTTCCAAATTAATGAATACGACAACAATGCATTCCTTTCTTTCAAATTCATAAACTATGTCATCAATTCCATACGTTAGCAACAATATCTTCATTAATGCAAGCTAATTTTAAAACACATTATGTTCCAAATCGGGCCCCCAAAAATTACGACTTCCATTTGGTTTATCAAACCTTCGTTTTTACCACATAATCCACAACAAAAAAAAACCAAAATACTACATTAAATTAGTTCACCATGTTCCTCCAAAACAACCCCTACACGGCCACACACACACCACACTCCACGGCTCGACACCAACATTGAAGGTTTCATGATTTCCATTCATTTCGACACTACTGCAACCACCAACATACTAGCTAGAATTAATGCATCACTCCTAGACATATAACACACATACACGGCCAACGTCAACATTCGCTGGCTCAACCTCGACATCCTCTTTTTCATGCATTTTAACCCATTTGTTCATCACATAGTTCATAACAACAACAACCAACATGATAAATAACATTAATTCATTATTCCTACACCGTATAGCACAACTCACGGCCACACACAATTCACCTTTGACTCGTTCATTTACATACTTCCAAACATCCACAAATCATGTTAGAAACATATGAAAAACAAGATTGAGCCTTACCTTTTTCCTTCCATGCTCCCAGCGACTAGGCTTGCCTTTTTGCAAAACGAATAGCTTTCTTCTTCCAACAACCACTCCACGTCGAAGAGGACGCTTCTAATTAGTATGAAAGCATGAGAAATAATTTTTTCCATGTAGTCAAATGAGGACAGGTCAGTGCCCAGCATCAATGCCGAATGGTTATCCTTACCCTTTTCTTTCTCCATTTTTTTCTTTCTTGCTTTCTTTCTCTCTTTATGAAATATGAGTACTCCTCCCTTATATATATATGTATTCTTGTATGCATGTGAGGGGCACATGCCCCTCTCTCTAGATTTTTCTTTCTTTTCCTTTTATTTATAGAGTTTTCTTTCTATTATATTATTCTTTTAAAAGATGACTTATTATTTTAGTCATCCTTTTTCCATTCGTTTTCTTCTTTTGTGGGCCAATATGGCCCCTTTTGGAGTTTTCTTAATTCCGTGAAATGACCATTTTGCCCCTGGCAACCTTTTTAAATATTTCCATGAACCGTTTTGTGAATTTTCCTTTTTCGCCCTCAACCTCTCCCACAATATTCCCCATACTAATAATGTTCATAAGCAACATTCATAATGCATGAACAAAATGTTTTTGAAAATCGTCACAACGTAACCACGACGAAACAAACGAAATATCCAAACGTACAAAAATACGTATAACAATAGCCAGCACGCATATATACACGGCACCGCACCACCAATATAAACGGAACCCGCTCTCTTAGCGGGGAGCTCGGGCGAACCGTAACACAAAGATCACACCGAATATATCATAACGCGCACGTATAAATCCGGCCCGGGATCCGGTGGGGAGAACGAGGCAATAACCATAACCCAGCGGAGCGTGATAAACTTACATGTATCAAATCATAATCATAAGTCATTATGTAAGAAAAGAATCCATATGCGGAAGTCAAGTGGAAACAATATTAAGTTTTCTAAATCCCTAAAGGAAGCATAGAAAAGCCGCTGGGCCCCACGGACGGGCGCCGGCCCCCGTCCGAGCCCGACTACGAGGATTAGGGGAAAGTTATACCTTATGAACTTACATATTATGTTTTGGGGCGTTCCGAGCTCGTATGCAAAGCATGACGTTTGTGTCTGACCTCTTTGTAGTCAAAGTTCTTCGAAGTCTTTAAGTCTCAACGAGTTCGAAAACACAAGAAATCTTAGCCTAGCCACATTAAGGAATAAGTTCTTAGAATCGAATAAAATACACGTCTGGGTTTCATTTATTAAAATGACCTCGAGACTCGGGTCGTAGCCTAACAGTACTAAGACATGCCAAAGAAAAGGAACGACGCTTTACATTCCTTATCCGGGCTCGCAAGCTAAATCAAGCTTCAAGTCTCGGGTACGCCAAGATCTACACGGCGCCAAATATATTAACATTAGTCATACGCCTTTAGGCATCCAATTCCAAACGGACATTAAATTTTATAGAAATTTCAAAAGCATTTCTAAATGCACCAACCCCGAGATTCAACTCGGCCAATTTCAACAACAATCAAACCAACAACCAAACTACAACATCAATAATCAATTCACAATACATTCTAACATTAATATCCAATTCCAACACATTCCAACATTAAATACATTTTGCTACATACTTAGAGACATTCCAATATATTCAACTATACTCATATAATCAAATTAACATTAAGGCTCATACGTTCCATTACTAATCCGAACCCATTAAAATCATATTCAAGAACACTTTGAGCAAGTCATACAATATTTCACATAGCCCACACATTGTCCCGACTTACCCGAATTCCACTCCAAACCCGAGAACACTACTCCCACATTTCTTTCTTTCAAACTCCATAAATTATACTACCAAACCATACATAAACAATGTCATTCTCTAAATTTCAGAATTTACATTATAAGCCTAATGGCTTCCAAAACAGCCCGCATCCTTCACGACACCAACGTGGATCATTCAAAGGTTCATTAACGATACAAAACTCACAACGACAACAACTAGAGCCTTAAGTAACATTTGCTCATCCTTGGCTCCAACATGGCATACATTCGGCCATCCTAGTACACACACATATATATATAATTTACACTCATTCAATACACTACAACAACAAGGAAACATGCTACATATAATTCAATCTACCAATCCAACAACACATAGGAAACACACGGCTACAAGCCATGCATGGTTCATGGCCACGAGGGCTCAACTCCAACATCTAAGTTTTCATGAATTTCATGCATGTTTGCATACTACAACACGTCCACACCCTTCACAACACATAAAAGAGAATTAATTCTTACCTTTTCTTCTTCACTTCACACGTTCACTAAGGTGATGAACAAGGGAAACGAATAGCTTGTTGATCCGAATAACGCCTCCACGTTAACAAGCACCCTTGAATTAGTTGTTTTGCTAGAAGAACCAATTTTTTTGGAAGAGATTTCGATCTTGATTTTCTTCTATGGCCGTGTGCTAGCTTCTCTCTGCCTTCTCCTTATTTCTTGATTTTTCTAGAAATGGAATGAGAGAAAAATGAATTAGTCATCTTTTTAAGTTGCCAAAGAAAATAATTTATGTGGCCATGGCCCACAAGTAATTTGACGGCGGCCACTTGGCCCTCAAATTTCCATATTCACAAGTTTCTTTAATTCATTTTTGGCCCCAATTATTCCCTTAATGCTTTCATGCCAACAAAGTCATATACCACTATTTAAAACAAAGTCATGATTAAAAGGAAATCCCAATCCTTGTCCGGATTAGTCTTGTATCCTAACTTGTCATATTACACTCGGATTATCCCGTTGTTAAAAATACGGGATATAACATCCTCCCCTTTAGAACATTCGTCTCGAATGTTAGACTTATCTTTACGGGGTCTTATAGGCAAGTTTGCAGGAAGTTTTTATAGCTATTACATACAATCCATTTTATTACCGACGTAATCAGCAAGGGATTTAGATTACTCGTGCTCCTGTGAATAAGTGAGGGTACTTCTTCTTCATCTGCTCCTCAGCTTCCCAGTCATTTCACTCCCGATTATCGCGCCACGGCACCTTAACGAGAGGCCACATCCTTGTTCCGCAACCTTCTTCTCCCCGACGATCCAATATAGCTACCGCCGCTCCTCATAAGATAGTTCTTCCGTGACTCGGACATCATCCACGGGGAATATTACGGAAGGGTCACCGACGCACTTACGGAGCATAGAAACATGAATACCGGGGTGTACCGCTCCAGGCTCAGTGGTAGATTCAATTCATAAGCGACTTTGCCTATTCTCCGAACAATTTGATAAGGCCCGATGTATCTTGGGTAAGGCTTCCCTTTTCTTACCAAATCTCATAACACCTTTCATAGGCGATACCTTCGGGAATACCCAATCACCAACCTCGAACTCCAAGTGCGACGGCCGATTGTCCGCATACGATTCTCGTCGACTGCCGTCGCTAGTAACCTTTCCCGAATAAGCTTTACTTTGTCCACCGCTTGCTGGATCATATCTGGACCTATTAATTGAGTCTCACCAACATCGAACCAGCCAATTGGTGACCTACATTTTCTGCCATATAGAGCCTCGTACGGTGCCATCTGGATGCTGGAGTGGTAGCTATTATTGTAGGCAAATTCAATCAACGGCAAGTGATCATCCCGACTGCCTTCGAAATCGATAATACGGGCCGTAACATATCTTCTAGCGTCTGGATGGTACGCTCGGCCGTCCGTCGGACGGCCCCGAGGATGAAATCTTTGTACTAAGACTTACTTTGGGTCCCAAATCCTTCGAAATGATCTCCGGAAATTTGCGTAAATCGAGTGCCCCTGTCGAAATAATAGATGTGGGAACTCCGTAGAAGCCTCACTATCTCCTTAACATATAATCCGGCATAATCCTCGGTGAATAGGTGGTCACCGGCGGGAGGAAATGGGCTGATTTTGTCACCGATCAACGATAACCCGAAATAGAATCATACCTCCGTGGAGTGCGGGGCAAACTGCGATGAAGTCCATATTAATTATTTCCCACTTCCACATCGGTATCTCCATTTCTAATAAGCGCTGTGTTTCGGTGTTCAATCTTGACTAGCGCGGTTTGGACCCGAGCGACGAATTCGCGATATCCTTTTTCATGCCATCCCACCGATGGGACATCGAGGTCGTAGTACATTTGTAACTCCGGAGTGAACAAGAATAACGAACTTGGTGTGCCTACTTCATGCTTTGTTGTCACGCCCCGGAAACTTTACTAGGGTGTGATGGGCGCCGACACGGTGTACGGAGCGAAGCCCGAACACTGTTAATTCTTATTACACATATGAACTCTTTTTTGGATTCTTAAAGACAAAATGGTAAAAAATACATAGCAATTTTTTTTCAAAATCTTATCGTCATTTCTCAAGTAAATACGGATTGAAAATATAGGGCTCAGGTATAATAAACACGTCAGCCGGAGAAACTCTTTTTAAGGGTGACACCTTAGACCCACGACTGCGTACGAAGTCTTTAGCTGTAATCGGATATCATAGCACGTGTGCGGCGGCTCGGCTACACTCCAGAGCAGCCCGGAGTTCGCCCTTGTTAAACATCTTCTATGCTAACTTTGCGTCGTCTGCAGCGTACCGCGGCATGAAACGCAGCCCCCCGAAGAAGAGGGAGTCGGTACGAACAATGTGCGAGTATGTAAGGCATGAATAATAACATAGTAAGAAATGTACACGTGAACAATAACCGCGTAGAAACATAGAACATATCATGTCAGTCGTGACCGTACATAGGAATCATATATTGCATGGAGAGCATAGAACATATCATAGGATAGCGAGTAACCTATGCATATACGCGAGTGCCCTGAGAGCGGATGCCATGCATGTTTATTTGGTCATATCGTCATAGTGCCGCGAAGACGGTTTCGCTGCACGTAGCGCCGAATACTCCAAATACCCATAAATCCCGCGTCCGGCATCCCGCGTCGGGATGATAAGCCGACCAGCGGGCAATGAAACATGTTTTTTCCTGGGCTTTCCAAGTATTCAAGTATCCCATCCCCCCAACCCATGTTCATATTTAGCATGCAAGAGAGCCCAAGGAAATCATGTACTTGCCCCATCGGAGTGACGTAAGGTCGGAAACCTCCGATCGCATTATGGGATAATCATGGTCGCTTTGTTTCACCTTGAAGGAATGATAATCATAAGGCGAGACTATCAACATAGAACATATCATAGCATATCGGGTCATAGGCATAGCAT
>NW_026719809.1:0-11327 GCF_029784015.1 Lycium ferocissimum
CAAACAAAACAATCCGGGAATTCAAACCCGGCCAAACTATCAACCAACAATACCAACAACAATATAAGCAACATCAACAATCGACTAAAACGCATTCTAGCGCCAGTCTTATTTTCCAAATAACCCAACAACTCCAAATCCAACTTTACACTTACAATCCAATATCAATATGTTCATATTCACATACTAATTTAAGGTCATTCAAACATAAACCAAGAGCATTTCAAACTATATATCCAATATTCAACAATTCCAACAATTTCCATACAATTCGATATAATTTAATACAATATAATTCGCATAATATTCCAACAATACCATCAACATACTACTTGCTCACATCTTCCAATTTATGAGACAACAACAACATTTTCTTCCTTCTTTCAAATTCAAGCACGACAATCCAATTTTCATTCCTCTAAACCATTAAATCTTTATTCTAACATCATAAAACCCATCATAACAACAATTTCCATTCTAAATAAAAATCAATTCATCACACTACCATAACCTTGAATTCGGCCAACCCCCTCCCCATATGCATGTTTTTCATAATTTCCATATTTTCCATACATTACAACAACAACCAACACACAACACGACACAACACAACACATACACACATACACACACTCACGCTCCACACACACACTTCCACAACACATGAGTTTCATCCATTTTCATGCAACCAACATACTTAAACATCCATAACACATAGAAATAGAATTAAACCTTACCTTTTCCTCAACTTCTTCACTTGGCTCAATTTACCAACTTGTATGAATATGTGTTTTTCTTGCTCCACAAATCACTCCACTTCACTAAGAACCCTTCAAAGGATTGTTTGGCTATGAAGAGCAAGTTGAGAATTCTCTTCTTCTTCTTCTTTTTTTTCGGTTTTTTTTTTCTTTCTTTTTTTCCTCAAGGCCGAATGGCCATGCCTTTTGTTTCTCTCTTTCTCACTTTCTTATCTCTTGAAAAGTGTAGAGAAAATAAGATGAATCAAGTCATCTTTCCACTTATATACTTAGTTCCTTCCAATGAAAATTAAACAAATTATCCCTTGCGTCGTTCGAAATTATTTGGCCAAATGTTGCAAGTGGGGCCCATGGCCAAATGACCTCTTCTCTGAAATTTCTAGCAAATTTCTCCTTTTTCATGAAAAATATTTTCCTTAGTTCCAAATTTGCCCCTAGCCTTACTCCATATTTCCATGAGTCATTTTACAAATTTACCTTTTTACCCCCGGCCTTTCTTATATATTCCAACTTTAACATTTCCCATAAGCAACTTGTGTCACTTGCCTCGACTTACCCGAGGGTACGAAATACGGAATGTAACAAGTTTATAACATCCCCTAGATTTATTATGAAGTGGTAAACAAGTGCTAAGAAGGTTCCATAAGGATTGGAGATCAAACGAAACGACGAGAACAACTTTGGCGGAAGCAAAGGATTTCCACGACCACTTCCACGGCCCATATAATGTTCCACGGACCGTGGAATGGTTTGTGGAACCGCGGCACAGAAAGGATGGTCAGCCGGGTCATGAACCACGACCGCTCACGACCAACATCGGGTTCCACGGACCGTGGAACAGTCAGGAAGTCCCGATGACTGAAGATGTTCCAAGTCTTTAAATGTGATCTCACTTCATTTATTTCATTTCCATTCACGTCTTCAACCCCTCCACACCTCTAGAAACTTCCAAACATTTCATCCACAAGAAAATTAAGGAGATCAAGGATTGATAACAAGATTTGAGGAGAATCAAGCCTAAGAAACTCCATTAAAGCTATTAAGGTCAAGAAATCTCAAGAATGAAGAACTAGGGTTTTGTGCAAGAGGGTGTATTATCATTCAAGGACTATTTCTCTACCATTTAAGGTAAAATTCATGACCTTTACATGCTATTTGAAGTATTTATAAATTGAGATTCACGGATTGTAGAAGAGTACCACAAATGGGTCATCAAATGGATGAAAAATGTTATTATTGAATAGTAGTTGGCTTGAATCATAGAAATGAGTTTGTTGATGATATAAATACGTTATAAATGACTTATAGAACATGAAATAAGTATTGGATACGAAAGAATACGACGATGGACTTTTAGTCATAATTATGGGGAATCGAGATAGAATCTCGAGATGCGAATAAGATGAATGAATGACGATTGTTGTTAGCGATATTGTAATGATTATTATGAATGTTGGGAGTTGATGTGGAATGTAGTGGGAAGTAGTATAAACAAAAGAGATGCTGCCCAAATTTCTATAGCTTTAGTAAGTATGTTTTTACGATGACATAGCTAATGTCGATATGAATTCCATTGAAGGTATAGACAAGCGCATTAAGGAGAACGAACAAGCGATAGAGTAGCTAAGCGGCAAAGGTATGTGAGGCTAATCCCTTTCCTTCTAAGGAATGAGTCCTATGGCATGAAATTCCCCTTTTACTATGAATGTTCCATCTCCAAGAAAGTTAAGAGTCCTCTCTCATGAATAGCTATACGAGATAAGAAATATAAGATGAATACGAAAATGATGATAGCAAGCTAAAGTCTAGAAATGCTATAGCCTATGATATGATGCTCCTAAGAAGCTAAGGATGTAATATATGTAATTTAATGATATTGATCATTGTGCACACTCACCTTATGCTTGTTCCTCCAAGGTGAGGCAGAATACGTAAGAATGCTCATAATGACATCGGGGTCCACGACCTTACGTCACCCCGATAAAAGTATGAATAGCTAAGAGTCCCTATGCATGTATTGTAATACGTATATGATGTCAAGCATACCATGATGAGTTATGATAAGCATACTATGATAAGCATGTTATGATAAGCATGATGTAATGAGCATATGATGATATCACACCGCGCCTATACGGTCGGGGCAAATCGCCAAGGCGGGTAGCTACACACACCATGGCCAAATGGCATGGGCGTACACCACTAGTGGGCGGCATGAGATAATATCCGGACGCAGTGCGCCGGACGTTGTGCCAATGATGATGCTATTGATATTGATTATTACACCGCACCTACATGGTCGGCGCCTTGTATATTTATGTATATATGATGATGATGATAAGTATGAAAGTAAGCAAGCATGTATGATCTTCTCTATGATTCCGCCGCCATGTATTGCTCCTGTTTTATGCCTCCTCAGTTTTATTGATGTTTCATTACCGTTTATGTCTCACATACTCGCACAATATTCGTATCGACGTCCTTTCTTCGGACGCTCGTGTTCATGCCCGCGTAGACAGTGGGGAGAGGTGGCCCGTATTCATAGGAGCTAGCAGTTGACTCGAGAGCACTCCCTTTTTTTCGAAAGTGAGTATTTCTTTTTGTATATATATATATATATATATGTCTGTATATATTCATTTTGGGCATGACGGGGTCCTGTCCCGTCCAGATGTCTAGTATTCCAGTAGAGGCTCGTAGATACGCAGCGTGGGTAGTATGGTCCCATGGCTTGTATGCATATGCATGTATATATATGTATATTATTATTTTGATAGCCGAAGGGCTTACGTTTATAAAAGCAAATGTATTTCGTAAAATTACGCTTTACATAATTATGAGCATATATAGTATGAATAATAGCAGATAAGCAGTAAAGTGAGCGGTATTCGGTGGTTAGCCCCGGATACCCGTCGCGGCCCGTAGCTCGGGTCGTGACACGCAGCCCCCGAAGAAAGGGGTCTAAGAGCCGAGTATGCATGAAGATATTTTAATTAAATCCGAGTCATAATCGAAACATTAAAGTAAGTGCAAATCAAATGCCAAAATGTTTATTTTCAAAATACAAATCATGACATTCCGTAAAATATGGTCGCCCGCCGTCATACGCGCCATATCCGTAGATAACACCGAAAGTTTTAAATCTCCGTATCCCCCGTCACACATCATAACACAAACATAACGCCAAGTGATAACACCAAATATAAGCGGAACCGGCCCTCTAGCTTAGTGCTCGGTGAACCATAACACAAAGATAACACCTATATACAAAGTGCGCACGACATGTATATACCGGGACTCGGCGAAAGATACAATAGAATGCACGAGCAGAGTCGTGAGTAACCATATGTATAAAATCATTATCATAGACTCAAAAGATAAGTAAAATGACCATACTTAGAAATCGGAATAGTAGCCAAACCAAATTCTTTCAAAAGTCATCAGGATTACAAAAAGAAAAGTCGCGGGACCCACGGACGGGTGTTGACCCTAGCCGGGCCCGCCTATGGAAAACATACTCATCATACGCCATACAATCTCCTACGAACATATTGAGGCAATCCGAGCCTTTCTGTGAAAGATACGGGCGTTCGTAGTTACGGAGTTCTTTAAGAACAAAACTTTTTGTGCAACATTTGAAAATCAAATATTCCAAAGACGTAAGGGCCAATATTTCATCATATCAAACATACGAATTCCAAGAAACAAATAAGAGTCATACACATGCTCGGATTGCGAGAATAGAATTTTCTCGAGGCTCGTGTCATAGCCTATTTTTAACTAAGGCATGCCAAAAGAAGAAAGGGTTGAGCTTTACATACCTCGACCGCTCTCAAGCTAATCCAAACTCAAGCCAATGCAAACCTACGCCTCGGACTCCCCAAGGTCTACAAATACGTCAACGGATAGCAAATATTAGCTATCGACGTTTAGGTATTTAATCCCAAACTAGCACTTAATTCTACAGAAATTTGGGCAGCATTTCCCCTGTAAATAGGCCAACCCCGAGAATTTAACTCGGCCAAAGCAACAACAACATAACCAACAACCAACCTAGCAACATTAATAATCAATTCAAAAGGCAATATAACATTATATATCTTTTACATATTCAATATATCAATATATTCAATTCAACGGCTTACATTCAAGCCAACATCAACGCTCATACATTCAAATACTAACCCGAACCCATACCAACAATATTTAAGGACATTTCAAACAATTCATACAACATTTCCAACATTCCAACAATTGCTCCAATTTACCCGAAAATAGCCCCAAACTCGAGAACCTCAACTATAACACACTTCCGACTTCCGAATCATGATTTGCATCAACAATCCACACTATAACGATGTCATTCTCATAAATATACAAATTACATCAAATGCACAATAACCTTCAAATCAGACCATACAATTACAACATCAATCTTGAGTCATTAAACTCTATTTCCAACATAGAATTCATAACGACAACATTCAAAACACTAATTAGAATTGATCCATTCATTGTCATAGAATATGCCCCATTTTCGGCCAACATTACACATACACATATTGATGATTCTCATCCATTTCTTCACTCTACAACAATCAAAACATGCTAACTAGACTTTAATTCATTACTTCAACACAACACAACACACACACCTACACGGCCATACACTGCAGTACCCCAACTCCAACATGCCATATTTCATGAATTTCCTCCATTTTAACATACTACAACATGCATACATCATTCATAACACATTAAACATGATTAAATCTTACCTTTCTTCCTTCAACTTCACAACTAGCTAGGGTTAGCTAGGATGAAAACTAGCGGTTTGATCGCTCCAACAACACTTCCACGCTACTTAGGGACCTCCAATTAGTGGATTTGCATGAAGGAATTATTTTTGTGATGGCTAAAATCGGACTTCAATTTTCAAGGTCTTGGCCGAGAGCCTCCTTTTTGTTCATCCAAGGTTCTTGTTTTTTTTTCTAAGTATAGAATGAGGATAGATGACTTAGAAGTCATCTTTTAAGCTTCCACAAGGGTTATACATGTGTCCATGGCCCACACACATGGGTTGTACCAATTAAAATTGGCCACAACATGTGTGGGAGCCACCTCCCACTCACACGGCCAAACGGCCAAAAATTGCATGATTTGCAACTTCCAATTATATCACTTTTGGTCCCAAATTTTCCTAAATGTTCCATGGCAACAAATCCATGAACAAATTATATCTCAAAACAAAATCAAAGGTCAAAAGTCCCGACTTTGCATCCCGGAATGGTTTTGTCCCTAACTTACCATAGTTAAACCGGATTGTCCCAATGTACAAAATACGGGATATAACAATTTTGACTTTATGGCGTTCCAATATCTATCATCTCTGACAGGGGTGTGCAGTTTACAACTAATTTCTGGAGGTCTTTCCAGAAGGGTTTAGGGACTCAGGTAAGTCTTAGCACAGCATTCCACCCCCAGACAGATGGGCAGGTTGAGCATACTATTCAGACCCTTGAGGATATGTTACAGGCTGTGTGATAGACTTTGGAGGAAGTTGGGATGATCACTTTCCGCTTATTGAGTTCGCGTACAATAACAATTATCATTCTAGTATCCAGATAGCCCCACATGAAGCTTTATATGGGCAGAAGTGTAGGTCACCTATAGGATGATTCGAAGAGGGGGAATCTAAGTTAATAGGGCCAAATTTGATTCAGCAAGCAGCGTTCAGGATGGATTATGGGCAGCTCAGAGTCATCAGAAGTCCTAAGTGGATAATCACCGACGAGATTTAGAATTCCAGGTTGATGACTGGGTATTCTTGAAGGTATCCCCTATGAAAGGAATTATGAGGTTTGGTAAGAAAGGCAAGCTTATTTCACGGTATATTGGGCCTTGCAGGATTGTACGCAGAGCGGGCTAGGTGGCCTATGAGTTAGATCTACCTTCAGACTTGGAGTCAGTTCATCCAGTCTTCCATGTATCGACGCTTCGTAAGTGCATTGGAGACCCTTCGAGAGTCGTGCCCATTGATGATGTTCAGGTTACTGAGCAACTATCATATGAAGAGGTTCCCATTGCCATTCTAGATAGACAGGTTCGAAAATTGAAGAATAAGGATGTAGCTTAGTTAAAGTTCTCTGGAGAAATAAGAATGTTGAGGAGATGACTTGGGAAGCTGAGCAAGATATGAGATCCAAGTACCCGCACTTATTTCCGCTTCCAGAGGATGTCCAGACAGATACACCCTTGTCTTTAAGTTCATATCATTTCATTCTTTATAATTGCTAGTCGTGTGAGGACATTATTGTTATTGCTAGTTGTGGCCCTGGGTGGCGTTGTATATTTTGGGTTGTTGTGACAGGTTGGTAGTGGTACAATTACAGAGAAAACTCTGCCGAGATTTTAAAAAGACCCCTAAGAGTTTAACATTCAAGGACGAATGTTCCTAAGGGGGGGAAGGATGCCACACCTCGAAAATTTTCATGTTGTTGTGTCATAAGTAAATTAACATAAGCCCGGAGAGGTCATGGAACCCTTATAATATTAAAGAGGACTTCTAACAAGTACTAAACAAGTGTCTAAAGGTTTCGAGATTAAGTGAATCGAAGAAATTAAGTCTGTCGAAAATTTGAAAAAACTTGGCAGAATTTTTGACAGGATTTTTGGTCCAACTTGAGAGAGAGGCATATCTCCTAGAATATGAGAAGTTATGGAAACCATAACCTATGTAAATTCAAGTACGAACTTCTTTCCAATGCAATTGAAAAATCACAATTTCGAAGTACGGGATGAAAGTACGGCCCGTACTTTGAAGTACGGCCAGCACTTTCTACCCGCACTTCACTAACATTTTCCAGAAAGTTGGAATTTGACCGTCCTAAGTACGGGCTGAAGGTATGGCCCATATTTTGAAGTACAGCTGCACTTTTTGCCCATACTTTTGCCCGAAAATTCCAAAACTTTTAAGTCGGTGGACATTTTTGTTTAGGCCTATAAAATGATTTTCCCATGACTTGGGGTCATATTTTTTCATCAAAACAAAACCCTAGTGACCTTCTAATCTCTATCAAACATCCAAAAACACCCATAAACATCTCAAATCAAATCAAGAAGAGATCAGGCCATAAAAATCCTTAACTAATTCCTAGAAAGTGATTGTTCTTGGCTCTACTTGGAGTTGTGGAGAATTTGGTCTTAAAACAAGTTGTGAAAGTTGAAGTTCTTCAAATATAAGGTATGTTCTTCATCTTGTTTCTTATGTTGAGTTGATTTGAGGATTTAGCAAACCTGAAAGGTGAGTAGAGTCATGGTAGAAAGGTTATAAGATGTTATGTTGAAATTATTGATTATGGGTTGAATTTGTAAAGAAGTTTTGGATGAATTTGGGTCTAGTTTGAACATAATCTCTTGGCTATGGTATTGTGGATGTTGTGAATGATGTTTGGGAGTAATTTTGGTGTTTGATGGAAATAAGTGATGCAGGGGAAATGCTGCCCAAATTTCGTTAGCTTACCTAATTGATTTGTTCGATCTTATAAGCGTTTCAACGACTTAATCTTATTATGAATCATTTTGAATATAGATTTGCGAGCTTGGTAGAATAGGCATTAAGTAGTTAAGAAGACGACAAGGTATGTTAAGGCTGTATCTTTCTTTCTTATGGCATGATCTTATTGATACAAATCCACACAAATGATATCTATAATGTCCCTATTCCTAGAAAATAGAAAAAGCTCATGGTTCTTGATTGTTCTTATGATGTTGTTGCCATTTGTCTCTTGATTATTGATCTTTATCATGTGGTTATTGATTTTATTCATTGATGTTGATCTCATCTTATAGTTATTGTACCTTCAAGGTGAGATATGATGATGATGATAGTTCCATAATGAAATCGGAGGTTTACCGACCTTACGTCACTCCGATAGATTTATAGCTTTTATTTTGTCTCTTATGCATGCTTATATATATATATATATATATATATATATATATATATATGTGTGTGTGTGTGTGTGTGTGTGTGTGTGTGTGTGTGTGTGTATTTTTCTAACAGATGAACGCTATAGTCAGGTAACGACACCTATTATGCACACCACTACTATTGGGTACGTATAACACCGTGCCTTTCATGGGACGGATAACACCGAGCCTAAATGGCTGGGTATGGTATGGTATATATATATATATATATATATATATATATATATGTCACACCCCAACAATGGTAGGGCATGACGGGCACCCGACTCTCGCTCGAGTCGAGCGAACCTTAGACATTCGATCTATCAAAACCTCGTCATTTCAAAACTTTTGAAAACATGAAACTTTTCTAAATAGAAATCATTATCTTTATGACGATTATGAAAATTTCAATCAAATAAGTACTTTAAACCAATTGAAATCATCTAAAATACATACTTTTTTAAAATCCACAAATGACTCAATCGACATCACTTTGTCGACATCTCGACAAATATACCACGAGACACGTCGCGTAAGTCTCTAAGAAGTGAACTGAACATTATGAGTCAGGACAGGGCCTCGACATACCCATAATTATGCATATCTATACATGACTCAGCAAGACTCCGAATGAGGTGGAACTTGCCAATCCCCCGACGTCCAAGCATTCTAGCTATACACTTAACTCGCTAAACAATCCGGGGTTACGGGCATGAACGCGGCGTCCGGAGTAAAAGGACGCTTTCGACGGACAATGTACTGAGTATGCAAGGTGGTAACAAATCATAATCATAATTTGATTTAGGAAAGGAGAAATCACAATCTAACTCAATACCTGCAACCTTCGCTGGAAGAAACAAAAATGTGCACACTAAGTCTCAAAACAATCTTTAAGCAAATAATGCAATCTAACACGTATGCCGATTCTGACATGTTAACAGAATGGTCCCCTTCGGATGTACCGCTTCCGCTAGTATCACAATAGTCCCTTCGGACGGCCGGTTCGGCATAATAATGATGGCCCCTTCGGCACCGCTTCCGCTTAATAACGATAACCCCTTGGGCATTTGCGGCTTCGACTAATATCACCATCATATCAACACAAATTCAATTCACAAATATCAATTTCAATTCATATCATAAGTCACTAATCAAGTCATCACCATCTAGTTATTAGCCTTAGTCTTTCATAAGAAGTTATCAATTTGTATCTCACTAGACTTAGGAGGGACATACTTGTTTGAGGGTAGAATTGTTTGAAATTCTTACTACCTATATTCTACTCAATTTCATCTTATTGCCTACCAAAGAATAAATGATCATGTCAATACAAAGGGATGATACTATGGAATGTAAACTTAAATCGTAAATGAAATGAAGTAGTAAAATCTCGCACCCCCTTCGGAGTGGTTTTGAAAATCAAACATTATATTTTCTTTAGTATAAAACTCATTTCCTCGAAATCATTAGTAAAACCATACACACAACACAACTTGGCACCTTATGGGTGTTCCCTTTGGAACAGAATAGGAGTACAATATCAATAAGCTATCATAAGAAACATTTACACCTTACTCGTCTAAGAATGGAATCATATAGATCATATAGAATGAATAGCAACAAGAATCATGCCAAAGGAAGAAAGGTTTGCCTTACATACCTTGTCGCTTACGTGATTAGCTTAACTTATGCTTCCAAACACTGGCCAATATACAATCAAGGTAAAGGAAATGGTAGATAACTTGAAAGAGGTTCATATACTTTTCTAAGCTTGTAATTAACTTCCGTAAATTCGGGCAGCATTTTTCCTGTAATCTTCGTTTCCCTCTAATTCCAATTCAATTTAACAACGCAATCAGCAACCAACAACAACAACAACCATCTCATATAAGCCTCTTTATGTTATATCCTGAATTTTTTGCATTGGGACATTCCGGGCTAACCACGATAAGTTAAGGGTAAGACTAATCCGGGATGCGAGGTTGAAATTTTTGACCTTCGATTTTATTTTAATGCATAAGTTGTTTATGAATTTTATTGGTATGGAATATTAAGGGAAATTAGGGGCTAGAAGTTGAAATAAAAATTTCATGAAAAGGCCAAAGTGGCCGTGTGTTAGGTGGGACCCACATGTCGAGATTTTATAAAGGACATATGAGAGAGATATATGGGTATTACATGTGAAGTTGAGCAAGTCTAAGAAGGACCATAAGCTAAAAATGAGTATGAAAGCCTCCAAAAGGACGATTTAAGAAAACGTCTTCGGGTGATCTGACTTCGAGGGGCCAAAACGGCATTATGAGTTTGGAATTTTGGAAAACTCACAGAATGAAAGTTGTGGATAATTGAAATAGCTTTCCAACCATAGGTCGTGCGTTCACAGGAGACATCAGGATAAGGAGATATAGACGTTTTAAGGCAGAAAGGTCAGTGGGCCGGGCCCAACAGAAGCAGGGTCAAGCCCATTACCCACACCTTTTTAAATGAAATATCAACCTTTTCTCCTCATATTTCATACCAAAAACACCCAGAAAATTCTGGAGAAAAAGAGAGAGGAGAGCCTAGAGAGAAAAACTAATTTTGACCAAAAACCGC
>NW_026719810.1:0-34729 GCF_029784015.1 Lycium ferocissimum
CATGGTGAGGGGGGCTTAGGCCGGGCCCAGGAAGGAAAAGGGGAAGCTACTGAAAAGGGGAAAAGGAAAGGGGCCCCTCAAATGGGGAATTTTTGCAAATTTACATGCAAGTTTGGGACAAGGTCAATTTGGGGCCTTTTTGGGCAAAAAGGTTATGCTTGCGGGGTGCTGCAATTAGGGGGCCTCCATGAGGATTTTTGGCCATTAAAAGGGGCCCCCCTTGGCCAAGACTATACAAAGAAGACTAAAAAAAGGCCCCTTTATTAAAAAGGGTAGCATTGTAATTCCTATTAGTTTTTTTTAACTTGTATTTATAGTTTGTCTTTCATTTCATTACTTAGATTTTGGATGATTTATTTTGTGTGATGGTTATCATTTTGTTTAGCAAAAGTTTAGTAGTTTTAAAGGGGTTTATTTTTGGTCTTGGAACCTTTTTCCATTGTTCATAAAGGGTTTTATTTGGGGTTTTAAAATTAAATTTTTCCTTTTTTAATTAAAATATATGGGTTTTTAGGATTGAATTAGTTTGGGGGGTTTTGGTTTTAATACCCAAGGTTGCCCTAAATTCCCTAATTTTTCTTTTTTTATCCTTTTTCCTCCCCTTTTTCCGTATCCTTTTTTTTTTCCGGTTTTTGAATTGATTTGGTTTCTTTTCCCCAAAATGCTAAAATTGATTTGGGAATGAACCCAAATCAATTCAAACCGAAAAAAAAAGGGAATCGAAAAAAATAAAAAGGGAAAAAAAAAAGACCCTTAAAAAATTTTAGGGGCCTTTGTTTTTTCCCAAAACCCCCCTTTCCTAAAAAACCCATACTATTTGAAATCAAGGAAAGGGGAAAAAAGAAATCTCAAAGGAACAATCCTTCTGAAATCAAGGGGAAAAATTTTTCCCAAACCAAAATAAAACCCAATTAAACACTAAACAACAAAAAAACATGATAATCCATCTCCAAAATATTCACACCCAAAATTTAAGGGTAATTGGGCAATAAAAATATAAAAAGCTAAGTAAAGAAGACTAATAGGAAATTACAAGGCTACCCTTAATGAAGTAAGGGCCTTGTTTGGCTAGTCTTCTTAGTATAGTCTTCAATTCAAAAATTGGCCTTCAATGGCCAAACACGCCCCTCCTTGCATAGATGGCCCTCTAATCAACCTTGCATGCATGGCCTTCTTGCAAGCATAACCTTCTTTGCACAAATAGCCAACTCCCGACCTTGTCCAAGCTTGTACATGTAGCCAATTTGCAAAAATGTCCCTATTTGCACGTTTGGCCACTTTGCGCATTTGGTCCCCTTTCTAGTAGCTTCTTCTTCAAGCCTCGCCCAAGCCACCTCCCACACATCATAGGCCTCATTGTGGGGCTTGTATGGACCTCCAAAGGCCTTCAACGCCATCCTTATCATCCATGCATTTGTAGAGTTTGAAGTTCCATATCTTGGCCTTGGATGTAAGTCTTGAAACGAGGTGCCAAGTAGGATCGTATCAAGATGGTACATTTGAAGTCCTTGAAAGGATTGGAACAATGCTTACAAACTTGATCTTCCTAGTGAGTATCAAGTTAGTGCTACTTTCAATGTTTCGATCTTTCCTTATTTGATGCGGGTTTAAATTCGAGGACGAATTCATCTCGAAGAGGACTGATAGCATCCATGGTAGCTCGTAATTATTGAAGGACGTGGATGAAGATTTGGAAGTTCCAAGAAGACCCATGACAAGATCTCAAACGAGGAAATTGCAAGACAAGCTTAATGGGCCGCAATCAACAATTCAAAAGTGTCTTGTGATGGAAGAAGGCTCCACCCCAATTCAGATTTTTTCCTCAAGTCTTACACATTTCTATTTGGAGGCCCAAATTAAAGTCCAAAGTGAGATGGAATGAGGCCCAATTCTTTCAAAAGAAGAAGTTTCAGCAGCTCCATAATTAGCCCAAATATTAGTTTCTAGAATAAATATTTAATTGTTGTTTTAATCTATGTTGACTTGCATTGGTCAGTGTGGGTAGTCTTCTAGGTTGTTTTTAATCTATGTTATTTTACTTGTAGTCCAAGTGTGGAAGTCTTCTATGCTTCTAGGGAAGATAATTCCCATTTATTTCTATTTGACTAGCTCCTTCTTTACAACTATATAAAGGAGTGATTGTCATTCATTGTAAATCAGATTTTGAAGAATATATTATATTGAGAGTTCTTTTGAACCTTTGTGGCATTACTTTAGGATTTATCTTTCAACCTAACTAGTTCTTAGTTCAAGGTAGTAAGATAATTTCTTCTTTGATATCTTTGATTTCTTTTTGGTATTCTTTTCGCGATTAGTTCTAAATACTAATTGTTGTCTTAAGTTACTCACAAAGCGGTCGGGATCCGAATCTACCGTTTTTGATTCGTTATCTCAAGTAAAGGCGTTAGATTTCTTCCTATAAATCTATACGTTGTTACTTGGATCTTGTCAAGACTTTAGAACTTACGTTCTTGGAAATCTTCGTGGATTGTTCCTTCGAATTTCCCATATCTTTTATTTTCTAGTTTTTAGATTCTTTTCTATATTTGCTTCCGCACTTCTTATATTTTAATTATAAATTTGGGATCTCCCTAACCTCGTTGTTATCACATCCGTCCTTCTTCGAGTCTAACAAGAATCCATTCCGACCAAGAGTAGAATTTGAACCCTTGTGACTAGTCGACATTAACAAGCACGCAATCTTTGGCGGAAGCAATTTGTGAGGCAATTAAAGGTGCGCATACTTGAGCCGATTGTGAGTTGGATTTTACTAATCTAACGTGTTTGCTTGTTTTGTTGAGTGTCTTAATAGGTACCATGGCTAACAGAATGAAACACAAGCTTTTACACGGGGAACTCACATTAGTTGATGTAACGAGGGCCTTGCAAGCCTTGAACGATAAGGTGGGTAGTATGGGTGGTCGAATGGAAAACATGGATGGTCGAATGGAAAACATGGGTAGTCGAATGGAAAATTTGGGAAGTAGGGTGAAGCGATTGAATGAGGTAGTAAGGAGGTTTCATATTCGCCCCGAGTGCAATACCAAGGAGGCACAAGTGGAGCTACTCGAAGCACTTCACTTACAATTTCACCGGAACCTTCCATCATCTATATCCACCCCCAAACACCCCCCCAAAACACTCCCCAAAACACAACTCTCACCCCACCAAACAACATTCCCATAGGCCAACGGGGCAATGCACCCCTACAAGATCAAACTCCAAATGACCCACATCTAAACGATCCACCCCCAAATGATCCACGCCTAAATGCACCTATGCCACCCCAACACCATCCAAACATCCAACAACCAAATGATGATGAGATAGAAGAAGCTATACTCGAGCACGAACGATATGGTGATCAAGGTTGGAGGCCAGGGGGCAAGTACAAAGGAGGAGTATCGAGGAAGAGGTGGAATGCACGATCCTAACCCTCACATGGGTAGGCAAAGAGGGTACCAAGCTCATGAAGGGTACCAAGGTCGAGACCATCGAGGTTATGATGATGATGGAGATTTGAATGGAAACCATGTGGTTATGGGGAGGGCGAGACACGAGTCTCAATTCTATCAAGGTTACTCTCCCAATCTTGAAGGAGGAAGTGACCCCGATGCATTTCTTGATTGGGTGATGCATTGTGATAGAATCTTCTTGACGAATGACATGTCCGAGGTGAAAAGGCATCTTATGCCATTGCTCAATTCGAAGGGTATGCCTCCACATGGTGGGAAACTCAGTGAATGAGAGAAGAATTATTGGTCTTCCTCCCACACCTACTTAGGATGAATTAAAAAAAAAACGCCTACGCGCGTAAGTATGTCACCGAACGCTACAAGCAAGAATAACTCAAGAAGGTGTATACTCTAAGGCAAAGCAAAAGGAGTGTGGAAGAATACTATGATGAGTTCCAAATTGTGAAGATGAGAATCGACTTTGACGAGGATGAGCTAAATGCTATGTTCGGTTTCTGAATGTTAAATGGTGAGATTGTCTCACAAATGAGACTCCACAACTATGGGAGCATTGAGGAAACCCTTCAAGCGGCTATTGAAATAGAGGAGGGTCTCAAGGAAGACAAAATCAATAAGTCAAGGGACATAATGAGTTCATGGAACAATAACAAAAGAAGGAGGAACTTTTTTTCCTCAAATTCAAGCAAAGAGTGGGGGCGGCACCGTGCAAGAAACCAAGAACCCTTGGAAAGAACTCTCAAATTGAAAAACAAGTTGATAAACAACCTCCAAAGTTCGCCCTAAAGGAAGGAGGTACGAAGACTCCCATCCAATGTTTTAAATGTCATGGCTTTGGTCATAGAGGCAGAAGTGAGTGCCCTAATCGAGCGAGCTCTTTATTTTGAGAGACACTTGTGATGATGATAAGGAGAATGTGAGGAAAGAGATGATGAGGGTAATCACGAGGATGATGAACTCGGGAGTAATGAAGAACAGGATGATGGTGATATCACTGTCCCACTTTACTTGGCAAAGAAAGGTGTTAACATGTGTGGAACGTGCCTCGAAGCGGAGCTTACCATACCACATTGGGTAGACACTTTTGTAGGTTCCCAAAGAAAAGAATTGCTACAGGAGTCCTCATGTGAAGAACTTCCAAACTTGGAGGAAAGAAGTGAGCCCATGGAAGAAGATCTTTGCCTTGAGCATCAAGGTAAGTTATTTATCCCTAATGTAAGTGTTCATCATATTAATGAAAGTGATCATACACTAGTTGATCCTTTTGATGACCGAATTGAATCTTCTTGCAAGATTAATTTGTGTTCATCTAGTGTTGACATGTGTGAAGAGAATGGTAATATTGTTGAGACCTTGAATGTGGATGGTGGCTTGTCTTTGTGTAATCTTAATAATTCGTCTTCTTGCATTATTACCAAAGTGAATGTAGTTGTCTTGTTTCCTTTTCTGTAAAGGCATGAATTCTAGTGGTACAAGTAATTTTTGAGTTGAGTTTGAAGAATGCAAGTGCAATGTCATGTGTTGGCAAGAGAAGAAAGAGTAATTATCTTGACAGGAAAGATAGCATGATAAAATTTCATTCTTTGTTCTATTTCATGAATGCCGTTAAGAACATAGGATGTGATAACTATTCCCTAGTTGATGTGGACCTTTCTCTCTTGAAAAACGATGATCCTTTGGTTGAGGAAGAATTTGATTTGCTCGATTATGTGCGAAACCCAACTAAAGATTACTCTTGCAATGTTGGCCTTGATAGCGAGTCCTTGTAGCGATTCTCCTCCCATGTATGACGACGATATTCATGCTTGGCTTTATTCAAATGATCCATTCCCCAATGAGAACGTTAGTGAGGAAGATTATATTCATGCTAAGAGTGTAGTTTCATCCCCGAGTAACCCTATGTCAATTGATAAGCTCGACTTCGATGTTGAGAGTGATCTCAATGATAGCTATGTTGATTATATTGCTTTGGTATATACTTTTCTTGCTAAATTGTTTGCATGTGAAGTCTCTTATGATGGCCAAAGGGCATATGTGTCCAATGTGGATTTTACTATTGAGTTTGAGCTAAGAGACACTTTCCTCTACTACTTGTTTGCTTATGATGATTGTCATTGTGGGGTGATCCTTGCGGATCTCTCTAGTACTAATGAATTTTGTAGCGGGAGGCATGTTGTCTTCTTGTTGGATGTGTGTAGGTACAGCAACCATGGAGGCTCAAATGCATTAAGGAGCAAAAGGTCACCACCAAGATTCGGGACGAATCTTCTATGGGAAGAATGATAGTAACCAAGGAAGCTTAATTTTCGTTGAAGACTAAAAAATATCAAGATGCTTTAACGGGCTTCATTTGGTAATGACATATCTTGTAATGGAGGAATAGCTCCATCCCAAAAGGAGATCTTTTGGGAAAGTCTTAATACTAATTGGAGGCCCAAATTCAAGACCAAGATGAGTTGATTATGGCCCAAAACATGCCCAAAAAGAACAAGAGCCCATACTTGTGTTTCTAAAGATCATTTAATGTCCGTGTTGACTACATTTAATGTTTTTATTGAACAAAGTGTTGGTGGTCTTCTATCATTGGAACAAATGTTTGGTGGTCTTCTATGCACATTGGAACAAATGTTGGTGGTTTCTATGCACTTTGGAACAAAGAATTGGTGGTCTTCTATCTTGGAAATTGCACCTTAATTAATTTAGTTTGACCAACTTTGAAGTTTAATGTTCTTTATTGAACTATATATAAGTGTTTCTTTTTACTAAGTTGAATATTAATAATATTAGCCTTGTGCTTGGAGACCTTTGAGGTTCTCGTTTGGGTTATGCCCTTTTTGTTCTGCTTCTATGCTTGTTTGAGTTCCTCCCTCCATTTCTTCTTCTTCTTAATTGATTCAATTGGTATCAAATACTTTGAACTTGTGTTCTTCTTTCTCAAGAATCAAATCTTCCCCCTTTCTAATTTTCAATTCTAAAGTGTTCCGCTAACCGTGTTGTTATCAAGTGGTATCAAAGCAAGAGTGAAAAGAATGAGAGTGAAGGCAAAGAAAAGAATGGAGAGAAAAACAAAAGCAAGAGTGAAAAGAATTAGAGCGAAGGCAAAGATGTTAGAACAAAAGTGTTATTACAAGAATTGAGAGAATCAAAAGAGAGCTTAAGTGAGGATGGTTCTTGTTTATCTTCTAACCTCCATACTCTTTGTCTTTCTAGTGTTTTTGAATCTATATAACAGCAAAGAAAAGGTGTTTCAAAATTTTATTTTTGAATGAGTGTAAGATCCTTTAAGCAACTTGTGGTAAAATGGCTAAACCTAATACGTGCTTTAAAAGCCATTGAATGTGAAGGAATTGTAGGTAAGAGTTATGATAATTCAATTTTTGAATCTGTTGTTTCATCTTTTATGGATGAGAGTTATGCTTCTTGTTTAGGTCATTCTTTATTTGACTCTAGTGTGCTTGTTGATGAGAACTCATTCATGTCTAATGTGCACTATGCTAGTAGTCTTTTAGTTGTAGCAATGGAAGGGGATATGACTAATCTCATTAGTCAAGGTTTTCTTGATAACAACACGGTTAGCGGAACACTTTAGAATTGAAAATTAGAAAGGGGGAAGATTTGATTCTTGAGAAAGAAGAACACAAGTTCAAATTACTTAAAACGTTTAATAGTGAAAGAAGAGTTGAATCAATTAAGAAGAAGAAGTTTGAGGGAACTCAAACAAGGAATCTTACCATCGAAGAATCCGAGTTGCGGTTCCGTGTTCAAAGGTCTCCACAAGCACAAGGCTAATATTATTAATATTCAACTTAGTTACAATGAAAAAGAAAACACCCCTTTATATCTCCTCTAAAGAAAATAAAGAACATTCTAGACTTCAAAGTTGGTCAAACTAAATTAATTAAGGCGCAATTTCATAGAAGACCACCAATTCTTTGTTCCAAAGTTAGAAGACCACCAAATTTGTCCCAATGTGCATAGAAGACCACTGTACATTTGTTCCAATTCTAGAAGTGTTCCACCAACACTTTGTTATCAAGTGGTACTTGGGCATGTTCTGGGATAATCCAACTCATCTTGGTCTTCAATTTGGGCCTCCAATTAGTATTAAGACTTTCCCAAGGTCTCCTTTTAAGGGAGCTATTCCTCCATTACAAGACATGTCATTACCAAATACTAATAAAGCATCTTGATATTTTTTAGTCTTCAACGAAAATTAAGCTTCCTTGGTTACTATCATTCTCCCCCTCTTATAGAAGATTCGTCCGACTTGGTGGTGACCTTTTTGCTCCTTAATGCATTTGAGCCTCCATGGTTGGTATCATTCTCCCCTCTTAAAGAAGATTCGTCCTCGAATCTTGACATTGACCCGCAACCAACATGATAATCACAATAAGTAGGAGCAAACAAAGGAAACAAAACAAGCATTTGGTAAAAACAACACAAGGTAGTGACCATGCAACCAACTTAACCCACTTAGTTCTTTTATGCACAAACACCCCTTTTAAATATCCAAGCATTACATCATCTAATAGAACAATGTAATTTCCCAACACAAGAACTAAAAACACAACTCATAAGCTCTTTAAACAGTAGAGGATCATTAGCCAGACCAAAAGCATATGAATACCAAGAAAACATACCATATTTGCTCTTTCTAAACAACTTAACCTCACCATTCAATATACCATGGTCATGATATGGATCAAAAGTTATTTTCTTGTGAAGTGGCTTGGAATGAACCTGCAAATAAGGATCTAGAAAACAAGATAAAGATATTGTGAAGTTGAAAACATGTGAGCACTTGTCCTTTTCCACACTTGAGCTACTACATTTTGCACCTAGCTCAACTTTCTCAATATCTATGGCACCAAAAGCTTCATGTGTCTCAATGTCTTCATTGGAAACTTCATCACCTTTGCTTCCTTCATTGGAATCCCAAAGTGGACAAAAATGTACAGTAAACTCATGTTTAGTATCATCCCACAATGGGTTATCCACACTTTAAAACCTTGACCCATGAGATTGTCTTCTTCAAGTGAAACATCATCATCATCCTTTACACAAAGTTCATCCTCAATTTTCTGCATGAAAGGAGATAAAAGACTAAAACAAGAAAGAGTTAGTTGATTAGCATATGAACAAGATTCATCCTCTCTCAAATTTTCTTGGATTTGTTCACTCAACTTATCTGGTCCCCCACTTTCACCATATTGTGTGGCGGTACTCGCGTGAGAAGAACAACAAAAACGTTAGGTTCACTCTCAATTTGAGTTATATCTTCACTTAAAACCCTTGATTCAACAAATTGTGTTACAAGTTCAGTTTTTTGTATCTACAAATAGATCATCGATAAGGTCATACCACATGAGATCATCAAGCTCAACTTTGTCTTCTACTTGGAATTGTTTCCACGAATCATCAGCCTTTGCTCCTTTCAAATCCCATTTGAAGCTAGATTCTTCCTTCAATTGTTGTTCCAACGAGTTCAATGGGTTCTTCTTGATAACTGCACATTTGGAGCACAAACACTAGAAAACGAATGAGTTAATTGGTTAGAACTTGAACAAGAATCTTTCACACTTATGCACTCAATTCTTTAATCTCTTCTTTTTCCTCATCTCTCAAGTGCACTTGTTCACCCTCTATTTTACCTCCCAAACGCACTTCACTCGATTCTCGTCCACTCATTTCTAGTTCTTGACAACTCACTCTCTTCACTCATCACTTCATCTCCTTTTTCCTCTCTTGAGTTGTCAAGTTTCTCACCCTTACTTCTCTCTTTCTTTTGTCGCTCATCCTCACTTTTGTTTGAATTGAAAAAAGGATCCAACTGATGAAGAAACACTCCTTGCTTTCCTTGGAAGAATATGTTATTTGAAGTATCATAAGCACCCACATACTTGCCAGAATTCCTCTACTATCTTTTGGAGGACTTCTAACATCAACTACGATTTTTGGTCTTCTACAAGCACTTGATGTGTCCCTTTGGTCCTTCTTTTCATACGCCTTGCGCTTCAACTCCCCCTCATTAGATGAAGGATAGTTTGAAGATATTTTTTTGGAATTATGTTGTTTCTTCTTTCTTTCATCCCACTCATCATTTGCTTTCTTCATTGCTTCATAGAGTTTTCGTAACCAAAAAGTCATTTTCATCTCTTTCTTTAATATTTTATCTTCTTCCTTTTCTTTTGGTATCCATGGATGTAGCCATAACCTCCCAAAGACACTGTAAATTGTTTAATTACAAACAAAAAATTGTTAGAAGCAAAAGGACCTCACCAAAAGAATCACACCCTTACGTTTATCACTCAAGTAGTGGCTCTCAACACTCGTGTATCGCCAAGTAGGCTTTTACCCTCGAAAAATCTCACCACTCTCGCCTTTTACCACTCAAGGAAAGCTGCTCCTCGAAGTTCTTCAATAAACCAGCAACTCAAACACCTCAAAGTAAGTTCCAAATCTTGGTTCAAGAATGGAGTTTATGTCAAACAAAGAAAAGGACAACAAAAACTTAAACGGACAGGAAACAAGAAATACACAACGAAAAATAAAGAGAAAAAAAAAACACGGAACAAATTGGCACGAAAAAAAGAAATAGACACAAAATTACTAGACAACTCTAAGTATGGACAAAATACTTCAAGTATCTAGTAAGAGAACATAAAGAAAACTAAATGCAAGAAATAAACACTTTTAAGAAAAGATTTAGAACATATCAATGAGTTTGGATACAAATGTGTTGTAATGACCTTTGCATTCCTCAAAGTGACTCTTGAGTTCCTTGATGAGCAAAAGTCAAAGAACCTTTAAAACTAATGGGATTTTCAAGAGATAACAACCACAATGGATTTCCCCATAATTTAAAGTCTCCAAATCACAAGATAAAGGATTGAAGAAATCAAGAACAAGTAAAGAAAACTTAGAGAGAGTCTTACATTCACGTCTTTGTTCACTTGAGCAGTTTTTTTTTCTAACTTTTTTTTTTTTGGCTACTGTTCACGTGCTACAGTATTATTTTTTTTCGCTTTTTTTTTCAGATTTTTTTTTTTGGTATTTAGAATTCAAATCAATAGATCGGGTGAGTATAGATATACTCAAAACCATCCAAAGCTCTGATACCACTTGATAACAACACGGTTAGCGGAACACTTTAGAATTGAAAATTAGAAGGGGAAGATTTGATTCTTAGAAAGAAGAACACAAGTTCAAAGTATTTGATACTTAAACGTTGTTTAATAGTGAAAGAAGGGAGTTGAATCAATTTCAAGAAGAAGAAATGGACAGGGAACTCAAAACAAGGAATCTTATCGAAGAATCCGGGTTGCGGTTTACTTGAGATAAAGGGCATAAAACGATGGAACCTCAAAGGTCTCCACAAGCACAAGGCTAATATTATTAATATTCAAACTTAGTTACAATGAAAAAGAAAACACCCCTTTTATATAGGAGAAATGGTATCTTACTACCACCTAAAGAAAATAAAGAACATTCTAGACTTCAAAGTTGGTCAAACTAAATTAATTAAGGTGCAATTTCAAAATATGCATAGAAGACCACCAATTCTTTGTTCCAAAGTGCATGAAGACCACCAACATTTGTTCCAATGTGCATAGAACACCACCAAACATTTGTTCCAATGTGCATAGAAGACCACCAACACTTTGTTCAATAAAAACATTAAATGTAGTCAACACGGCATTAAATGATCTTCTAGAAACACAAGTATGGGCTGCTGAACTTGTTCCTTCTTTGGGCATGTTTTGGGCCATAATCCAACTCATCTTGGTCTTCAATTTGGGCCTCCAATTAGTATTAAGACTTTCCCCCAAAAGATCTCCTTTTGGGCTGGAGCTATTCCTCCATTACAAGACATGTCATTACCAAATGAAGCCCATTAAAGCATCTTGATATTTTTTAGTCTTCAACGAAAATTAAGCTTCCTTGGTTACTATCATTCTCCCCCTCTTATAGAATATTCGTCCCGAATCTTGGTGGTGACCTTTTTTGCTCCTTAATGCATTTGAGCCTCCATCATACTTAGAGTCGCTGACTTCGTGGCGTCATTCCTCACTCTAGGACTCCTTAGATTTAACTCGTCATGTCACACCCTAACATCCCTAGGGTGTGATGGGCACCCGACCCCTTATCCGGAGCCAAGCGAACCCACAGACTCTTATTACATGCATAATTTCCTCGGACTGCGAAATCAAGTAAAAGTGAAATACATGGTACATTTTTTGAAATATACATATTTTTTTTTCTTTGTAAATTTCAAACCAACCAAATCAGTAATTACGCGGACTTTATAACATAATACAAAACAACACATCTACCGATGGAGCCGTTTTATTAAACCGACACACCATGCCCACGACTGGTCACGCAAAGCCTCTAACATCATTCGAAACCATAACACATATACTATACTCGACTCGGCGGTCCTCCAGAACAAATGGAGTTTGCCACCATGTTGGGATATCTTTTATAATGTCTTCACTCGTGCAGGAGTACTGCCGCGGCATGAAACGCAGACCCCCGAAGAAAGGGGTCGTACGAAAAATGTACCGAGTATGTAAGGCATGAAATACGAGCAGAGAATCATAGCCAAAAGGAAACTCTATAGAACTAGTAAGGCTGAAAAGTCATCAATACGTTTCCTTTTGCGTAACAAAGTAGTAGATCTCAAATCATAATTCAAATACATATATATATACATACTTATACACGTAACGTGTCCGGCCCTTTAGTGAGGGACTCGGTGAATAAAGTCGAGCATATCGGTGCCACATACCCTTTTATACATATAACGTGTCCCGGCCACATTGTGAGGGACTCGGTAAATGGAATCGCACATATCAATATCATGTATAGCATATGCATATAACGTGTCCCTACTTTATTACGGGACTCGGTGGATAGAATCATGTATAGCGAGAATCATATACCATATATGCATAACGTGCCGCCCCTCGAATGGGGGACTCGGTGAATAGAATCATATATGTCATCAAATGTCATGCATGTATGTAACGTGCGAGAGAGAGAGAGGCCGCAGTGAGGGACTCGGTAGATAACATGTCCCCCTTCGTCAAGGGACTCGGTAGAGGGATCCGGTCCGGATGCGGGCGCCATCATCACATACGTGTCCCGCCCTCTCTGCCCAAGGTGGGTCTCGGTGAACAATGCGGTGGAGTACGCACGAGAACATGTCTGGCCGGGACTCGGTGAATAGACATATAGAGACTTGCACGAAACAGTGAGTGCGAAACCATATGCATAAAAATCAAGACTCAAGTACATATACACACTTACCAATACCGAAGATTCACTTGAATGGTCATACGTGCTGTCGTCGACAACCAAAACATCGAGTTATGAAGATATTCCTATCGGGATGTTCATAGCAAATTATTCATAGCCAGATTACTCATATCATAATTGTTATATCGTATTACATACCAAGATCGAATACTCTTATCGGAATACTTTTATCAGAATACTTGTATCCGAATATTCATATCGTAATACTTTTATCCTAATGCTTATGTCGAATACTTGTATCAAAATACTTGTATCGAATGCTTGTATCAAAATACTTTGTCGAATACTTATGTCAAAGTGCTATTTCATACTACTTATAGTAGAGTACTTTTATCAACACACTTATGTCGGATTATTCTCATGATTTCTTATATCAATTTACATACTCACATCGGAATATTCACATCAAAGTGCTTATATCGGAATACTTATATCAAAATATTCATATCAACATACTCATACCCAAATGCTTCTATCAAAATGCTCAAATCAGAATGTTCATATACGGATACTTATATCAGAATTGGAAGTACTCATATCGGATTACTTGTACCGGAATAATTATATTAGAATAATCAAATCAATGTACTCATATCGGAACTTCTAAATGCTTGTATCAGAGAATGCATACGAATCCTAACAAACTCGGAAAAACAGCCAAAGGTTCCCTTTGATCATCGTGAGGAAATACGTCAATTAGGACAATAGAAGAGGAATCGAGAATAGTGGGCCCACCTCGGGTCAAGTCGAGGTGGTGAACATGAATCACAACATTAAACTCTATGGAGTCATCCACGAGAGTTTCAGAGCGATCCGATTTCGTTTGTAAAAGTTACGGACGTTTGATCATTTTTCCAACAAAACATAAGAATTATAGTTCAATTATATTGAATGAATAGTACACAAAATCGAACTCGGATTTCTATGAACAGAATTGTCCCCGAGGCTCAAATCTCAACCTAGTATATCTAGGACATGCTAAAAGAAGGAAGGGAATAGCCTTACATACCTTTTCCGCTTACGCTATTCAAATTCAATTTCCAAATCCTCCAAAAATCTACAAATGGTCACATTTGCCAAACATTAATTAAAGTCTTTAAGAATTCAAATTTTGAATTAGCATTTGTCTACAGAAATTTCGGCAGCATTTCCCCTGTAAATGCGCCATCCCCGAGAATTTAACTCGGCCAATCCAACAACAACAAACCCGAGAATGAAACTCGGTGTCACGACCCGAGCTACGGGCCGCGACGGGTATCCGGGCTAACCACCGAACACCACTCACTTACCTGCTTATCTACTATTATTCATACTATATGCTCATAATCGTGTAAAACTGGAATCTTTCTGAAATACATTTGCTTTTATAAACATAAGCCCTTCGGCTATCCAAAAAAATATATACATGCATATACATAAAAGCCATGGGACCAGACTATCCACACTACGTATCTAGGAGCCTCTACCGGAATACTAGACACACGGACGGGACGGGACCCCGTCATGCCCAAAACATGAATATCGAGATATATATATATATACCAAAAGAGAAATACGTGGCACTTCCGGAATATGGAGTGCTCTCAAATCAGCCGGCTAGCTCTGTGGTCGGGCCACCTCTTGTCTACTGTGGGCATGAACACGACGTCCGAAGAAAGGACGTCGATGCAAGTATTGTCTTGAGTATGTGAAGCATAAACAATAATGAAGCATCAATAAACCGAGGAGGCATAAAACAAGGAGCAATCATGGCCATCGAATCATAAGGATGATCATGCATCGACTTACTTTCGTACTCATCATCGTATCATATATGCATAACTATAATAAGCGCCGACCATATGAGTGCGGTGTAATAATCATTATCATTAGCATCATCAATAGCCTGCGTCCGGGCATTACGCATCCAGGATATTATCTCATGCCGCCCACTAGTGGTGTACGCCCATGCCATTTGGCCATGGTGTGTATAGCTGCCCGCCTTGGCGGTGACTGCTCGGCCATATAGGCGCGGTGTGATATCATCATATGCCCATTAAATCGTGCTTATCCTAATATGCTTATCATAACATGCTTATCATAGCTCATCATAGTATACTCATTATATCATGCTTATCATAACTCATCATGGTATGCTTGACATCATATACGTACTACAATACATGCATAGGGACTCTTAGCTATTCATACTTTATCGGGGTGACGTAAGGTCGTGGACCCCCGATGTCGTTATGAGCATTCTTACGTATTCTGCCTCACCTTGAAGGAACAAGCATAAGGTGAGTGTACACAACGATCAATATCATCAATCATATAAATGTCATCATTAGCTTCTTAGAGGCATCATATCATAGGCTATAGCATTTCTAGACTTTAGTTTGCTATCATCATTTTCATATTCATCTTATATTTCTTATCTCGTATAGGTATTCATGAGAGAGGACTCTTAACTTTCTTGGAGATGGAACATTCATAGTAAAAGGAGAATTTCATGCCATAGGACTCATGCCTTAGAAGGAAAGGGATTAGCCTCACATACCTCTGCCGCTTAACTATTCTAGTGCTCGCTTGTGCTCCTTGAATGCACTCGTTTACCTTCAATGGAATTCGTATTGTAATTAGCTATAAAATCGTAAAATCATACTTACTAAAGCTATAGAAATTTGGTAGCGCTTCCTTTGTTTATACTACTTTCGCCATATTCCATATCAACTCCCAACATTCATAATAATCATCACAATATGATTAACAACAATCATCATTCATTCATATGATTCGCATTTCATAATTCACCTCAATTTCCCATAATCATGACTAAAAATCCATCGTCATATTCTTTCGTATCCAACACTCATTTCATGTCTATAGGTCATTTATAACACATTTATATCATCAACATTTTCATTTCCATGATTCAATCCACTACTAATCACTAATGACATTATTCATCCATTTGATGACCCATTTGTTGTACTTTTCTACAATCCATGAATCTTAACTCAAGAATACTTCAAATAGCATGAAAAGTGCATGAAACTTACCTTAGATGTTTTAGGAACAACCTTGGTTGCTAATACTCCTCTTTAAGCAAAACCCTAGTTTTTCTCCATTGGATTTCTTGACTTGGATGATCTTTGGTGATTTCCTTTACTCTTGATTCACTTATTTAATGTTGTTGATCCTCAAATATCCTTGAAAACTTGTGTAATAAATGTAGAGAGAGATTCTAGAGAGAAGTGGTGTAGTGTAGAAATGAAATGAAATAAGCCTTGGCCCTCATATTTAATGAATTCGAAATCTGTGCTGAGGTGAACAGTGGTCGTCCATGGAGGTTTACGGTCCGTATTCCACTTTACGGACCGTCCCTCGTGGTCGTATTTAACCTTAAGCAGAACCAGAAACCTTGGCAGCATGCATGGTGATTTACGACCATGGTTTACGGGCCGTCCACCAGGTCGTATTTAACCATTTCTCCACTGGCAGAAAGTTGAAACTTTTGCATGCCATTTTACGACCTGGCGATTTACGGACCGTATTCCACTTTACGGTCCGTATTTGGATTTCACGACCACCGGCGCTTTGCCAACTTCCAACTTTTCACCTTTCTAGACTTTTTATTCTACTCATTCCCATCCATTTACATACATTGCCCATGAAACATTATACATTCGCACTCCTCGCTCTCATCACTAGTTCGCCCACTTGCGTATCAACGGGAAATTTTCCGAGGTGTAACACTCGGCCACATTATCAATAACAACACCATTCACACCAATGCAAGAGCTATGTTACCAATATACTAACTTTCACAATAGTTCACAATCGGTTTCAACTCAAACTCGAATCATCCAACACCTTCATTTTCATCACATAAACCATCACAACAACACACATATTAACAACATTGTTTTCACAATTAAAGAAACGACGCCAAGATCACATTGGCTTCAAATCAGCCCGTAATCATTCCAACATCAATTTAAATCATCAAATTCTCATTTTCGTCGTAGAATACATATCGACAACAATCAAATTACCACGTAGAAACTTATTCATTTTTCTTACACAATATATGTATACCACGGCCAACACTAACACACTGAGCTTATAGTTTCCATACATTTTTTCATCATGGAATTCACAACACAACAACAATCAAACTACTACATGAATTCAATCCAATTGTTCCACACCTATACCCCATTCGGCCACCTTCCACATTTCAAACTTCAAGCAAATTCATTAAACTTTCATTTCCAATATAGAGTTCACAACATCCACAACTAGAATATTACATAAAATCAACTCATCTTGCTTATACTAACTACACATACACACGGCCACACATGCATACATACAAATACCATGCCAACTTCCATATTCTCATGAGTTTTATCCTTTCCTACATTCCATAACATAAACAAAGCTTTCATAACATACAAAAGGGAATTAAATCTTACCTTTCTTCTTTATCTTCTTCACTTGACTAGAATACGGAAATGACGAAACGGATGACTTATCTTCCGAAACAATTATGCCACGTTGTAGGGGACCCTTGAATTAGTAGGAATACCACAAGAAAATAATTTTTGGAACAAGTTTTCCCATGGCCAAATTTCCATGGGGTTGGCCGAACCCCATGCCTTCTTGCTCTCTTCTTCTTTTTTTTTTTTTTTGTTCTCTTGAATAATGAATTTTTTTGTCTTACCACATAAGCTTTTATATATATATATATATATATATATAGTCATTGTAGGCATGTGAGGGGCACATGCCCCATTTCTAGAATTTTCTTAAAATTCTAGCAAAGATGACTTATTTGTCATCATTTTCTTTCTTTTCTTTTTCTCACATGGCCAATATGGCCCTTTTAGAATTTTCAAGAAACTTGTGTGAAATTCCCGTTTTGCCCCTCGACTTTTCTCAATTTACCATTTCGCCCCTAGCCTTCCACATTATTTCCATTGGCCATTTTGCAAGTTTCTCTTTTTACCCTTGGTCTTTCCCAATATTTTCACACTACCAATGTTCATAAATAATATTCCTAACAACTTGTTCATTAAGATAACTTTCGAAAAATAATCTTGTCCTTGACTTGCCACGACCTTCTCGAATTATCCGAATGTAGGAAATACGGGATATAACACGTCATCGTCGATTATCGTGCCCAAGCCTTATCCCTCTTCTTTATCTTATACATGTGTAGCTCCCTATAGTCGTAGGCTCATCGTCATTACTATCGTGCCCATAAGGTATATCTCTTATCTTTCTCTCGTAAGACTATTCATGAACGTAGGCTCTTAGTTCTTCGGAGTTTGGGGGATTCATGGAGACGGAGGAAGATCAAGCCTTGAAGGGAAAGAGGCCAACATTTTAAGATGGGTCTATCAACATTGATTAATAGCAAGGAGTCGTATGAAGATCATTGACTTTGTAGAAATCTTGTATCATAAGTTTTAGGATCTCTAGGCTCGGCTCATCATCATATTCATATCATACTTCTTACTTCATCTCATGCGAGCTCTCTATAACGTAGACTCCTCATTTCCGATACATACATATGTGTAGAGAAATTATAGAGAGATAGGAGAATTCATACCATGGGGTCATGCCTTAGAAAGAAAGGTTGTGTTATGCCCCGTACTTTGTACGTTGGAATATTCTAAGTTGGTTGCGACAAGTTATGGACAAGACTTTTAATTTTCGGTTTTTGTTGATTTTTTGTTTTAATGCACAAGTTGCATATTCATCTTTTCAATGGTATGGAGTGTAAGGGTAAATTTGGAATAAGGAAAATTTGGGGTTAAAAGTGAATTATGGAAAGTTGAACATTTCATGAAAATTTGGGGCCAAAAGTGAAGTTGTGGAAACTTAAAATTCATGAAAAGAAAAGTCATGTGGCCATGCACATGACTTGTGGGCCATAGGGCCACATGTGCAAATTATATATGTAGAGAAAGATGACTAATTTAAGTCATCTTCATCATTTTATCTCTTGGAAATTTCAAGAAGGTTGGAGAAACATAAGGGGCCATTCGGCCATGGGAGAAAGAAAAAGAAGACCAAAAATTCTTCTTCAAAAAATTATTTTCTTCATGTGTTTCAACTCCTTAGAAGGTGTAAAATAACATGGAAGGGTTGTTGGAGCAAGAAAAACATCCGTTTGTGCAATTGGGAAGCTTAGCCGAGAGGAAAAGTTGAAGAGAAAAGGTGAGGTTTAATCTTCTTTATGTGTTTATGGATGATTGGTACATGTTGTGTTATGTAGAGATGAAACAAACCATGAAAATAAGGTGTTGGGGAAGGTTGGTCGTGTGTGTGTGTGTATGGTGTAAGAGTAGTGAACTAATGTTATTTAGTATTTTAGTTGTTGTTGTTATGGAATATGTGATGTAGAAACGAATGAAATCCATGAAAGTTGTGCGTTGGTTGTGGTGGCCGAATATGGGTTGTGTTGTTTGGCAAGGAATGAACAAATTTTATTTAGTGTAATTTGATTGTTGTGTTGTGGATTATGTGATGAAAATGAAAGTATTAGATGATACATGTTAAAATTGGGACCGTTTGTGAGTTAATGTAGAAGTTAGTATATTGGTAATATAGTTTCTTGCAATTACATGAATGATATTGCAATACGTGGTTATTAATGTAGTTTATGAATGTGGAAGGAAGAAGATGTATTGTTGTTGTTCTTATGGAAATTTGAGGTTTCGGGTAGAGTAGAGCATTAATTGGATCGTTTGAAATATTGTGCGGATTGTTGGAAATGTTCTTGAATCGTGTTTGAATGGTTTTGGATTGGTATTTGAATATGCGATCGTTGATATTAGTTTGAATGTAAGAAGTTGAATTGAATATGCATGAATGTCGTCGAATTATGTAGAAAGGAGTTACTAATGTTAGAATGCGTTCGGAATTGCTTATTGATATTGTTGATGTGGTTGTTGGTATTGTTGTTGGATATTTGGCCGAGTTGAATTCTCGGGGTGTTGAGTTTACGGAGGAAATGCTGCCCAAATTTCTGTAAATAAAGTGCGAACTTAAAATGGGATTCCGAGGGGCCTATGACTAATGTTTGGTGTCTAATGACGTGTTGTAGATTTTGAGAAGCCGAGACTTGAGTTTGGATTAGCTTAGGGAGCAATCAAGGTATGTAAAGCTTACCTTTCCTTCTTTTGGCATGTCTTAGATATGGCTAAGCTATGATACGATACGAGCCTTGGGGGTGATTCTATTCTTAAAGTCCGAGCATGTTTATGATGCTTATTTGCTTCTTGATGTTGGCATCCTTATATGGTCAAGCTATGGTTTGTATGTCTTTGTACAATTGGTTTTCAAATGCCGCATAAAAAGCTTTGTTTTCAAAAGAGTTTTGTAACTACGAACGTCCGTAACTTTCACAGACAGAACCGGATGGCTTTGATATGTTCGCAAATGATCCTATAACGTATAATGACTTTAATTTTCATAGGTGGGCCCGGATTGGGTTGACGCTCATCCGTGGGTCCCGCGACCTTTCTATGTTTGCTTTTAACGACCTATTTTTGAAAGAACTTAATATGACTTTCGTCCCGACCCCCGAGTATGATTACTTGTTTGTCTGTTAAGTCTGAAACAAGGATTTTATGTATGTGATTTTGATACGTGACTATGGTTTCTGAAGTTCGGTTTGATATGTTCCCGAGTGACATTCGGAAGAAAATCTGATTTGACTATCATCTTGGGTTGTAAATAATAGTTCGCTTTGGTTATGCTGTTGGGTCTTTGTAAGTGTTTTGCATTGCATATGACTTCCCACGATTCTTCTCGTGCATTTTGTTATTACCTCTTTCGCCGAGTCCGATGTGTGATATTGACCTGGATACTTGACCGCGGTATGTGTGATATTGACATTTGGATACTTGACCGCGGTATGTGTGATATTGACCGCTGGATACTTGACCGCGGTATGTGTGATATTGACCGCTGGATACTTGACCGCGGTATGTGTGATATTGACCGCTGGGTTCTTGGCCGCGATATGTGTATATGTGATATTGCCGCTGGGTTCTTGGCCGCGGTATGTGTATATGTGACATTGCCGCTGGGTTCTTGGCCGCGGTATGCGTATATGTGATATTGCCGCCGGGTACTTGACCGTGTGTGTGTATATATGGTATGTGATATGTGATAATATGATGATATGATCTTATTTGCCGAGTCCCTCACTAGAGGGCCGGGACACGATGTGTGTGCATATGATATGTGATTTTGACAGTCTGGATTATAATTAGTCGGTTAATGTCAGCTCATATGATTTGTTCTATATATATGAGACAGAAACGTTTTACAAAAGAAAGCTAAGCCTTTTGGCATTCGGATTATCACATTTGTCTTCGGTACCACTTATGTATGATTTGTACTTCGGGTGCAAGCACTTTGGTATTCTGGATTTTTATGCTCATTTTCTGCACTCCTTACTTTGGTTATGACCTCGTTTTCTGTATGCCATGCTCAGTACATATTTCGTCGACCCCCCTTTCTTCGGGGATTGGCGTTTTCATGCCGCGGTACCCGCGAAGATGAGTATGTGATGTTAGCGAGAAGATGTTCTACCGGATTGGCGAACTCCATTTCCTCCGGAGGCCGCCGAGTCGAGTGCTTTTGTATGGTGTCCGGTTCCAGAGACTTTGCGTACGTTGTCATGTGTATGATATGTCGGTTTGTAAGCGACTATGTAAGCCGACGTATTATTGTGCATTATGTTACGAACTTCATATGTTTACAGATTTCATACGATGCTAGTTTTATTTGATTTGACAAAGATGAAAGGCATGTTTGTTTTCGAAAAAAATTTCATTATGTACTTATGATATGATTTGAGGGCCCAGCATGTTTATGAGTATTGTGAGAGTCAACGGGTTCGCTCGGCCCTAGGTAAGGGTCGGGTGCCCATCACGCCCTATCAGGAATTAGGGTGTGACAGGTTGAGCCTTACATACCTTTGTCGGTTAATTACTCGATTGCTTGCTCGTCCTCTTTTAATGCATTCGTTAATACCTTCAATGGGATTCGTATCAATATTAGTTAGACAATCATGAGAGCGTACTTACTAAAGCTATAGAAAATTGGGCAGCATTTCCTTTGTTTATATTACTTTCCGCCATATTCCATATCAACCCTCAACATTCATAACAACGATCACAATATCCTTAACAACAAGCATCATCCATTCGCATTATCCACATTTAGAAATTTCACTCCAAATTCTTCATATTCATGACCAAAGTCCATTATCGCGTTCTTTCACATTTAATACTCCTTCCATGTTTTAACTATCATTCATAACGTATTTATAACCTTAACATATCCATTTTCATGATTCAATCCAACCACTATTCCAAAATGACATTATTCATCCCTTTGATGACCCATTTGCCATACACTTCTAAAATTCATGTGTTCTAACTTATAAATACTTCAAATAGCATGAATAGGTCATGAAACTTACCTTAAGTAATGGAGGAACAAGCTTTGGATGATATTACACTTCTTGCACCAAAACCCTACTTCATCTCTCTTGGGTTTTCTTGATTTGTATGACTTTTAATGGGTTTCCTTCACTTGATTTCTTGTTGTTGATCTTTGGTTTCTATTGATTTCTCATGGATGAAGTGTTTGGAACTCTCTAGAGGTTTCTTGAATGGTGGAAGATGAAATAAAATGAAATGAGGGAGGTCCTTATATAAAATCAACTTCGATCCCGATTGGAATATACGTACCAACATACGGTCCGTATAATTTCTCGACCGTATGTTGGACCGTAGATTTGGTCCGATGAGATCATGACATTCTGGGCTCGGATCTACGGCTGGACATACGGTCCGTAGATTTTGTACGGCCGCATGTCCGGCCGTATGTTTGTGCTTTTTCGAGAGTTGTTTCGTCGACTCGTTTGATCTCCGATCCTTATGGAACCTTCTTAACACTTGTTCCTTACTTCAATACCATTCTAAGGGATGTTATAACTCTTCTTAGGGCATCATTCATACACCATTAGTTCAACACTCGAAATTCTTATTCGTTACTCGACATACGACTCGCTTCCCTTAACAACTTTCTTTCCTTAACTCGAATGTCTTTGGAAATCTTAATTAAGATCATCAAATACTATTTCTTACTTGTACAAACCTCATATACATCATACCCCTCGCTCGTCTATTCACTGTACACTAACGGGAAATTTCCGAGGTGTAACAGAAGAGGTACCCATTGCCATATTAGATAGGTAAGTACGGAGGCTTAGAAACAAAGAAGTGGCCTTAGTTAAGGTTTTATGGAGAAACAATAGCCGAGAAGAGATGAAATGGGAAGTGGAAGAAATTATGAAATCCAAGTACCCGCACTTATTCTAGCCCCCGGAAGAGATCCAAGATGAGACATCAAGATCATAAGGTATGTATGTTTTCCTTTTTTGCATTTGGGTCCTGTGTGGCCAAACTCTTTTGCTATTATGTTGTGGCCCTGTGAGGCATTGTTATTATAGGCTGTTGTGACAAGATGGTAGTGCCATATTACAGGGGAAACTCCTGGAAATTTTTTATAGAATCCCCGAGGACTTAACATTCGAGGACGAATGTTCTTAAGGGGGAAGAATGTTAGACCTCGGAAAATTTTTCGTTGATGCACAGTGAATAGAATAACGAAGAGTACAAAGTATACGATATTTCAATAAGTAAGGAATGACATTTGATGACCCTAATTAAGATTTCAAAGACGTTCGAGGTAAGAGAAGAGAGTTGCCAAGAAAAGGCAAGGCATACGATATGCATCGGAAAGGATTTACGAGTAACAAGTTAACGATGATTTGATGATGTTTTGGAGAAGAGTTATAATGTCCCTTAGATTGTTAGTGAGGTGCAAAACAAGTGTTAAGAAGGTTCCATAAGGATTGGAGATCAAACGAGTCGACGAACGAGTTGGATCGATCGGGTATTATACGCCCAACATATCTTGGCCGTATAAATTATCTTGGCCATATGTTTGGCGTATAATCACCAGTTAGCACCTGGACCCAAATCTACGGCCAGACATACGGTCGGTATAATTTATACGAACCGTATGTTGGTCCGTAGAATATGGTCAAGACTGAATTGTGTATTATTAATAAGGGACCAAGTTTCATTTCATTTCATTTCCCTTCACACCCCTTCTCTTTAACACTCTTTGGAAAATAGTCTTATGGCAACGCCGAGAAAACCGTTGCTATAGATAGCTGAACCGTTGCTAGAGATTTATAGCAACGGTTTAAGGTGCGTTCCATCTGCTCGCGTGCCCGTATATCTGCCAGCAGCGGTTTTGACAACGATTGGTAAAACACGTTGCTATAGCCATATCTACACAACGGTTGCTCCTTTTTTACGATGCAACGAGTTTTGTGTGTTAGTTGGAACGGTTTCCAACTGTCCCCATAGACCTTTAAGCAACGACTTTTGAGGCTATTGCAACGGTTTCGTAGAGGTTATTGCAACATGCTTTTCCTTTATTGTAACGGTTTTTGTCTATGGCTACGGCCTTTTTTTGGGTACAAAAATCCTGTGCAATTATTTAGAACATCCTATTGCAACGGTTCTCATGACCTATTGCAACGGTTTATCTGAAATAATGGCCCTGGTTATATATATATATATATATACACATTACAAATTCAATAAATCAGAAAGCACAATTTTTCATAATCCAAAATATCCAACATTCATCATAATCCAAAATGTCCAACATTAATTCATAGTCCAAAATATATATCCAACATTCCTAATCCAACATACCCATAAAAGCAAAATGTTCAACCCAAAATGCATAGTTAAGTTTTACATTTCAAGATTTAGGATAAGTTTCAAAATGTTCGATAGCAAAAAGATTCTTAGAACATGTACAAGCTTCATAAAAGATCTTCTCAAGTAAGATCAACGTGTTCATTGTCTCCTTCCCTTTCTTCATTTTCGACACCTACAAAAGAGAATGAATAATGTCACTACCCTTCAAACGCACACGCACATAATACAAAGATACAACTTATTATAAACGGATACCAATTTTATACTACAATTTAAATACAAAAAATGAATATCAACCAAAACGGAGAAAGAGACATGTCGTACAATATGCTTAAAATTACAAAAACAACTCGAGGAATTAAAAAAATTATACGAAGACCTTCACCGATACATTTTGAAAATAATCGGAATAGCGGTCTAGTTTTTCACATCGAAATACGGTGAGTTGATGATGACTACTGATATGTGATGACATTTTGCATCATGTTTTTGAGGGAATTCTGGTGAATGTTGTTTTCTAATAATGAAGGGATGGAGCAAATTTTGATCTTTGGTTATTGGTATAAAGGAAGTGAGTAGATGAACAAATAAGGAAATCAGAAATATTGGTGATTCAGGTATGGTACTGGCAGGGACAAGGTATGGGTCTGCAGTGACTAACTTGTATACTCATGATCCTAGTCTAATGGGATATGAAGAGGTATATCATAGTATGCTACTTAGTTGCACAAATTTGACACCACTTGTGCAAATAAGGTGGTTGTTGATGGATAGGCTGCTCGTGATGGTATCGAAGCGTGCATAACTTTGTATTATTGCTATTGCACCTCAAGAGGTCGGACAACAATGCAAGATATACCGAGAGACAACATACAAAGACACAAGACAAGGCCATACATGCAATGGTTTTTTCAAAGAAAACTCGACAACCGGTTTAAATAGCACTATTCTTGGTTTTTGCATTCTTTGCAATTTGTGCACCAAAGGGACCAGACTTGGGACACATACAAAATTTCAGCAGGTGCAGCAGATTAACAGCAAAATTGCACTTCAAAGAAACAATTTTCTTAGCAAGATTGGTCAAAAACTGGTTTATTATTCAGAACAGTTGATGTAATTCTATTTCCACCACCTACTGGAATGTGTGGATTTCTATAGTTAGACAAGTTCACTTTATCATTCTAATTAGGCTAGATCTGTTTCCTCCAGTAATTTAGCATTTTTAGTGAAAAGATACATTATTTTTCCTTTTTTTTCAATATAACCCTTAAGCCCGGAGTTTTAAATATTTGTATGGGAAGGTGGAATTTTGAACCCAAGACCTTAATGACGTTGATAAAATGAAGCAAATGGCTTATCGAGCTAAGTTTGCATCATAAACTAAAGTAAAGCGAAGCCTATGCTAGAAATTATCCAACCTTAATCAAGTCATAAGTCATCTTATCAGAAATGTTCGGCAAATAAGATGGCGGGATTTATCACCGAGAAAAGATGTTTCTATTAAACCAAGCAAGCTAGATTTACCATGTCCACTTAAAAAAAGAGGTTGTTGGTTGAGATGTGATGTTATAAAAGCTAGAATAAATTAGTTTAATTCAAGTTAAAATATGGCAAACAAGTTGCAGCAAGTTAAAGACTAGTAATGTTCTTTGCAGGATTATCCCCAGCTTTTAGCTTTAAGAATTTGCTACCCTATACTCTATAAGGCACAGATACAACATGCTAAGGGGTGACTTACCAAGGGTTTGGTGGAGGAAAATGACCTGCAGCAATGCTGGTTATCCTAGATGGGTATTTGTGCTCTATCTCATAATCCGGACAAGTTTATACTAGTGATAGATTGCTAAAGTGAGGCATGATCAATGACCAAACATGTCTAATGTGTGAAGCACGGGAATCCGATCAACATCTTTTTTTTTTTTTTTTTTTTTTTTTTAATGTCCTATCTCTTCTTATATCCAAGCAAAATTCTTAAATGGCAAGGTTATACTAGACATGCAATGAGATGGCATGATGAACTACAATGTCTTGTGAACTTTGCTACAAACAAAAGCTAAGGCAAAGATATATAAGATGGCAATGTTTACCAACGTCCCCTACATATGGGAAAATAGAAACAACAAAGTTTTTAGAATTCTTGGTGACCAAGTTGTGAGGATAATTATCTAGGATGTTTTTGTCATACCCTAATTTCCGATAGGGCATAGCGGGAACCGACCCTTACTTAGGGCACCGAAAGGGACTCTCGAATACACACAATCATGCGGCCCGCAAAACATGTAAAAATGCGTAAGGAAAATTTTTTTCGGAAAACAAACATGCCTCTCGTCTTTTTCAAATCAAATAAAACACATGGCCACGTGAAATTCATAACACAATACATAATGATACATCGGCAAGATTGGACAAACAAATATCTCACACACGACAACGTACGCAAGTCTGCCATAACTCCGGATACCATACAAAAGTGCACGACTCGATAGCACTCGAGGAAATGGAGCTCGCTTGATAATTCATTTTTCCTACTCATCGGTGGGTACTGCGTGGCCGCAACGACCCCCGAAGAAAAGAAGGTCGATGCGAAATATGTCGAGCATGTAGACAAGCATACATCAACGAGGTCTTAACCGAAGTAAGAAATACGAAAGTGAGCACAATACCGGAATACTAGGGCTTATATACGAAACACAAATCGTATCCGAGCCCGTAACGGGGTGGGTGACACACGCAAATAATCATCATAGTACGTACATGTCATATCTTTTGTCATACGAGATAACATTAACCGATGTGGGATTTGCCTAGACATATAATGATTTGCCTCGTCATTTTGCCCCACCATGGTGAACAAACTAAATCATATCATCATACATCATCACATATCATATGCGGTCCATGGGACCCGTGTTTTAAATAGTTTCAAATCTCGGTATCCCGTCACACGTCATAACGCCAAACACGGCTAACACACAAATATAAACGGAACCGACCTCAGCGAGAGGCTCGGTTAACAATGACACGGGTATATCATGTGTGCACGATCACATCACCAGAAGCCGGGATCCGGTGAAAGAGGTAACAACGAACGCATGAGAGATACGTAAGTATCCATAATCATACAAATCATCATTTCAACTCAACCGAATAACCAAAAGCGAACTATTAGTTCAAACCAAAACGATAGAAATCGGGTTTTCTTCCGAATCTCTCTCGGAAGCATATCAAGAACTAAAAACCATAGTTGCGTATCAAAATCATAGGCATAAAATCCTTATTTCCAACTGAACGGACAAATAAATAATCATGCTTGGGATCGGAAAAGTGGTCGTATTAAGTCCCTTTTAAAAAAATAGGTCATTTAAAACCAACATAGAAAAGTCGCAGGACCCACGGACGAGCGTCAACCCAATCGGGCCCGCCTATAAAAATTTAAGTCCTTACTCGTCATGAAAACCTTTGCGAAGAAATCGAAGCGATCGCTCTCTCTTGAAAGTTACGGTCGTTCGTAGTTTCGAAATCGTTTAGGAACATATCTCTTTTGAAAACAAAACTCTTTTGAAACAAAATTCTTTTGTTTAACCTTAGAATTTTAATCATACAAAAACGTAAGGATCATAACTCGACCGCGTTAAGGATACAAATAAAGGAACATGTAAGAATCGTTTACACAACATTTCAAACTCAGGATCATATCAAAGACATACGAACCATAGCAGCTTACTAAGGATACCAACATCAAAAGCAAATACGGATCACTATACAAAACTTAAGAATGGGTACCCACGAGGCACAAATCATGTCATACCTTAATCCCGTCTAAGACATGCCAAAAAAAAGAAGGATAAGCTTCACATACCTCAACTTGCTTCCTAAGCTAATCCAAACGTAAGTCTCGTCTTCTCAAAATCTACAACAACATCAATAGGCATCGAACATTAGCCATAAGCGTCGAAGAATTCAATTCAAGCCATTACTTTATTTACGAAATTTTGGCGACACTTATAATAAATTGCAGAGATTTCAACTCGGCCAAATTCATCAACAACAATACCAACAAACATTCTAACAACATCAACCATTCAAACATGATTCAATAACATTTCCAACAATCACAAAAAATATTCAAACAATCAAATAATATGCCATGACTCAACATGAACAACCATAACATATTTCTTCCTTCCAAATTCATAATTTACACCAACAACAATTCCACAATACCAACATTAACCATAATATTTCCAATTTCAAAATACTTCATAAACATTTCATATGGTATTTGTCCCATATTTCCATCACAGAACCATTTTATAACGATTTTACGACTCCTTCTAAAAATAAACCAATATTAACACAAATAGAAAGAGATTCATACCTTTCCCTAGATAATAATGCTATATATTTACTCCTCCACCTTGAACTTAAGCCACAAAGCCTCGCTACGCGAGTTTAGGCAACTATTTTATCGGGGATCGAATTTGACATACAGTTTGCTAAAAGTTAGTGGTGAAAAGGTTGGGGAATTTTCTGGTAATTGGAATGTTTTTGGTCTGATTTTTGGCTAAAAATGAGGGGTTAAGCCCCTTTAAAAAGGCTATGGAATCCGTAGCGATACAAACAAAATCCTTGTTCATCGCGGAAATTATTTCGAGACCTAAAACTTTTATATACCGATCTCTTTATTTGCATACAGGATATGTCAAAAAACTCACATACAATCTTGTATAACTTATTCAACATCCCAAACTTTTTCTTATTCCCAATTTACCCTTAACACTCACATACCAATGAAAAGATGAATATGCAACTTGTGCATTAAAACAAAAATAAAATCGGGAATTAAAAGTCTTATCCACAACTTGTCGCAATCCAACTTAAAATATTTCAACGTGCAAAATACGGGATATAACAGTTTTATGTCGAGTAAATACCTTTCCTAGGTTTGGCTAGAATGATGGTCACTCTCAATTTTATCCTTAGCTTCCTACACAGTATAGGTGTTATATGTTGGTAGTGTTTGATTTGAAAGGTAGTAGTTGTTTGCTGGTGTTTAGTTGAGGCTAAAACTGGGGCTGTCCAGTTCTAGAGGGTCTAGTTTGTTTGTAAATATTATCCATGGTAATAAAATGTTTTACTTACCCCAAAAAAAAAAAACACTTGCTACCTTTTGATTTGCCTTTCAACAATCCAAACACATACAAACTCATGAATTGAACAAGAAAAAACTGATAAATTAAAAGATATATAGAGAAATACAAATAATCATCCAAGCAAACTTTGATTCCTTTTTTTCTTTCGGGGAAAAAGTCTACTTTTCGATAATGTCAAGAAGAAAAAATCAGCTAGCATAAGAAAATCAAAAAACAACGGACAAGATTTCACTAAGTTTAGGCAAGAAAGAGATCGGAATAAGTCGACCTTGATTGTTACCTGTGTGTAGAGAGCTTCTCGGGTGAGCGAACACTGAACCTTAACATATTAGGATCAAGTCGGAATTCTGGATTTAGCTGCTGAATTTTTGCAATGACTTTCATTGTAATATCTTGTTCCATGGTATCTTTTTGCGCGTTGAATTTTTCCTGCATTCTTTGTTGCATCCTCTCTTCTATCTACTCCATTTTTTCTCCATTTCATCAGTAACATTTGAAGAGAGTCCAGTATCCGCCGCTTTCTATTTCAAGAGAGTCTTGGTAACCCCACGTCCGTCACAATCTTACTCGACACGGATGATCGGGTCCATTACTGATACATATGCGTCAATTGATTGACTACCATCTTCACTTTCTTGAGTTTCTATTCTCTCCATTTCAGCCTACAAATCAGATTGAAGAGAAGGGGGCTCAAGTAAATAAAACTAATCCAATATTTAAGAACAAGTAAATGATATCGATAAACCTTTAAATAGAAAATTTCGTACTATTTTGCTAGCCGTATCTTCATATGAGTCCTTGTATACTCGGCCTGGATTCCTTCTTCTAGTAGCCGCAAAAAACTCCTTACTTGACAAAGCTTCAGGATTTTCCTTCTTTTTTTTTCTAGTTAGATAAAAGATAGCATAAAAATCTTCCCAAGTAAAGTCAACAAGTTCATAGTAAATGAACAATCCAAGAAAACACCAAACCTCGCGGATTATAGCAAAACTTGTTTTGCCAACGATTGTGTGGATACCTCACTCTTTTTTTTCGATTCTCTTTTTTTCTGGACATGTCCTGCAAAAATATGAGTTAGTGAAATAATAGAAGCCAAAAATTATATAGATGAAGGGCATAAATTGAATATCTGAAGGTTGCTACTGGTTGCTAGTTACTGCGAAGACATGTTGTTTGTACCATCGAATGTATATAGGAGATGATAAGGGATTTTCAGCTACTGTGATCCAGTACTCGTCTCATTCAAGATTTTTGCCTAATGTATCACTTTCTAGTTTCTAAAGACTTCATGAGTAGGTGAAAATACGTCAAATCACAAAAAAAGGGAACGTTAAAGCGGATTATAAGTGCCTTACATTTAGACGACAAAATAAAGTAAGGCATGAAAAGGAAAGACAAGGTGGAAGGAGTTTGTCACCAATAATTAAATATGAAACAAAATAAACAAATAAAGAACCAAAAAGAGAAATATAGATGATGTTATCATTTAGCTTATGTGGCCATTACAACCAAAATCACAAAATTCCCATGACTTGTTAATGTAATTCCCATTTTCAACAAATCAACAAATTGCTATAACCCCATATATCTAATGAGAATTAATACACTAAGATGGAAGACTCAATATTTTTTCAAGGAGACACCTGCTACTCTCAACAACTTATCGAAACAGCTGAAAGTTGTCATAACATATCTTCATATCATCCACAAGCTATGTGCGATTCCTTTTGTGTATAACTTTACATAATTATATCAACGGTAAGATCTATAGATGATGTTATCATTTAGCTTATGTGGCCATTACAACCAAAATCACACAAAAAAAAAAAAATCAGATATCTTTTGCTTTTGAATAAGGCACTAATTTAAAGAAAAGAAAGTTGTCTATGATTTATATCTTACTTGAGCCGCATCGGAGTTCCAATATTCGAGGAGAGCCTTAAATTGAGATTCGAAACTTCTTTAGCCTTTTTGCCATTCGAATTTCGTCATTGGCATAGCGATAGTAGTGTTTCTTCTTCAACCCATTCTTATACTTTCTCCAAGCAAGTTGAATTGTTCGCAAATCCCGTTCTTTCGCAACTTTAGGAATGTCATATTTCTCCTACAATTTGGTGCAATTGGGTTAGTGCAAAAAATGCGAAATATTTTCAAGTAAAAATTGGCACATTGAGAAATTCAAACCATGGTATAGTTCCACATATCATCATGTGTCTTCAATTTCTTCTATTTAAACACATTCGGAGGACGAAGGTCCCATTCCTTGCCAATGTGCCGAGGAGCTACCCAACTCTTTCACAATTGCTTCGATGGGGCCGATGGGTTGGTGCAACTCATTTAACACGATCGGTTTGCGCTCACTCCGTCCATGTACACTTTGCATTTGTGTTCCACCTCTTTTTCTTTTTTGAGTGGAAGGGCACGTAATTATATGAACCAAACAATTTATAGTTATGCGGACAATTGAGTGGGACCTATTTCAAATTTAGTAATTTTAGAACATGAGCACACGCTTGCTTATGAACTATTTTTAGTAAGATAAAAATTAATTCTAAAACTAAATCAGACAATACAACTATCATATTTTATAAGCTAAAGACTAATTCTAATTTCAAGTGCATGTAGTTTAAATCAGTAAAATCTTGCCTCCTTCGCCGATTGGTCATTTGCTTCAAGATTAGTAGAATCATGTGGATCTTGTTGGATTTGTTCATTAATTGCTTATAATGCGGGAATCTTGGAAAGTTGTGAGGTTTGTTGCACTTGTTCTTGTGCTTCTCGTGATTCGAGAGTGGTGGAATCCAACAAGACTTGCTCATATCTTGTTTGTCTGCAAGACAAGTAGAATCGGGACACACCTTGCTGCACTTGTTCCACTTCGGATCCAATTTGAATGTAGTTTGAGTTCTTGCTTGTGCTTGTAATTTTTTTCATTTGACTTATTAACATGAGGTTGGAATGTATTTTGAGTTTGCTTGTGCTTGTGATTCAAAACCCTTTGGCTTAGCAAAGACGCAGGCGATCCGAGGTGGAATGAAGTTTGAGTTCATAACTCTCTTGCTTTTTTCTTGAACTCCGTCTTGATTCATGATTACTCAAGTCTCTGCAAGTTTTAGAATATGAAATATAAAATTGGTTAGCGAATTTCGGTCTTGTAAATGAAATAGTGCGTAAAACGAAATCAATCGGAATGGAGTAGGATTATATTATCTAGTACTATTGTGACACAAACTAGAACTATGAACTCGAGTTCTACTATAAGTAGGCAGGGCATTAATCTAAGTAGAAATAGATAAAAGTTCACACTAAATAGGCAAATTAACGAGTCAAACAGAAACATGATTTTCTTGCATTAAGAAGGGATATTCTTGTAGAAATTCAAGAAAAGATCATAAAATATGTATGAAAAAAGGCATTTATCAGACGCTCAAAATAAAAAATGAAACAATGATGAGCATATATAAAAAGAGTTCAGAACTTTATTGTCTAATCATTTTCCTCCATGGAATCCCAATCAGCATCATCGAACTTATCCTCCTTTTTCGATGTTTCCATAATTGTATCTTCTGAATGTTGTGCATTAGATGGAATATCAACGACATCAACGGCACATCTTCTCTTGACCATCTAACGTCACCGTCATCTAATCTAGTTGAGGGACAGTGTCATCATTAGGCTCCCTCCAAAATGTGTCTCTATATTAGGACAATTCTCTTTCTCTAGATCATACAAATCAACAAGGACTTTATTCCTTGCATAATAAACATCTTTCTCAACTGGATCCGCCACATAAAAAACTTGATGAACTTGTGATGCCAACACAAAAGGATCATCTTTACTGCATAACTTATTGAAGTATACCCGAGTTAACCCATATTCATCTACTTCATTATTAAACCAATCACATCTAAACGGATGTGACACTAAAATGGCCATAATAATCAATCTCAATGATATCTTGAATAACTCCATAATAAATAACCTCTCCATCTATGGGATTTTGGTCCCTAGAACTAGCAAAACTATACTGTTGTTCAGCGTTTAGCGTCACTCCACTATTTTGAGTCTTTAAGTGGGGCATCCCGACTTTTTGTATGAAATCGGTATCCATTAATGAAATATGCGGTGTATCTCTTGCCCACCACATTAGGCATTCTAGATAGCCATATTAGATAATCGGGTACTTCAACATTTTTAACTTTCTCTTCAAACCAACTTTGAATTCCGACTATGATTCCTTGCTCTTGCCCTACAAGTTTGATCTAGTATGATTACTCATTACATTCTTATGTTCCCTGCAATCATGAATATTTGAAATTTAATATTTAGGACTTTATAAATTGAGCTTAACAACGTTATCATAACGAAAATGAATGAAGTTTAAAATATAAGTAATTGTTATGTATTTGATCTTACTCGATAAACTTTTCAACTTGTTCATCTCCGGTGTTGAATAAGGCATACCGATGTGCCTCATAACGAATGCTTGTGGATCCATCTAAAGTCGAATACTTTTTCTTCTCAATTCCAATTGGATGAGCCTATCTTAGGGAACATAGGTGACAAATTCCGAGCACATTCATCATCCTCGGTCTCGTACCTACGAATCTTGTCTTCACACCATAACGCGCAGGTATCTTGAACAAAAGGTCAAGCACTCTTCAGCCAAAAAACCCTCTGCTATTGATGCTTCTGCACAAGATCGATTACGAACGAACGTCTTCAACTTACATAGGTGCCTCTCATTGGGATACATCCAGCGAAGATGAGTCAGACCCCCAAGCTTAATTTCATTCACTAAATGAATAGGTAAATGTGGCATTATATCAAAAAATGCTGGATGAAAAATCCTTTCCAGGTCACATATTGTTATACCCTGCATTTTCAGAGTATGAGCGTGACAGGTGCTTCCTCAAAATTGACAATCATGTTGTAGCTATGTAATTTAAACTCTCGTTGATAGTAT
>NW_026719811.1:0-10963 GCF_029784015.1 Lycium ferocissimum
ACAAAAACGGACTCCGGGCTGTTGAAAAAATTCCTTTATAAACTTTTCTCTGCACATTCACTTACCCATACTATAATACCGACTTACCTTTATTTCAAATTCTTTCTAATTCCGTCCTTCTCCTTTCATCACATTCACGTCTTACCCTCAAAGTCGACATTGGTATTCATTGATTCGAACGGTTTAGAGTTGTACTACTCTCTGTCATTGCTCCCATTCTGACCATTCCTCGATATTGCGACCTCGTATCGATACAACCAATTTAGAGTAACTATAGCATCTAGATATTATCATAGTCCGCCTTTGACTCTGAGTGCTATCATGATCAATCCTTCTCTATGTCCTCGTTAGTTGACCTATCATTGTGCCTTCAAATTATAATCTCAAGTGGATTTTCCAATGGAGCTATACCTCCCAACTTTTGCCCATCATTCCACTTAACATTCCCGTGTATAAAGTGTTTGACTGCTTCTGTCGTCAATTCGTTCCTTTTCCTTATCATTACTTATGCGTCAATCTTTAAGATGGGTTTCTAATCCCTTTCTGTCACGATTCCTCTATCTTTTCGTCATTAAACAAGATACACTTCTGACCTGGTACTTTATCATTTTATCTTCCTTGGGAAGTGATCCAATACTTATGTTTTAAAAAAATTTTCCGCCTTTCGCTTTCCGTAGGTCTATGTTCTTGACCGCTCATGATTGATCTAAGGATAACCTTTCATCTTCTGAGACAATTTATTGAGATCTACATATACATAGAGGGTTATATATCCTTACGGCATACCCATAACTTAGCCTTTCGTCAAAGAGACCTTTACGAGTCTCCCTCAATCCTCTTTCCATCAATCATTTTCTTCCTTCTACTCATTAACTCATTCATCCCTGTAATAGTAGCTAGTACAAGATTCCTTCTTAATAAAGTCCATCCTGAGTTGACATCTCTCCGTTGCATAATCATTTGACCTTATGATAGGTCTTTAGATTACTAGTTCATCGATAATGAAGAACATAACTTGCATCACTTTGTAATCTTGAACTCATTCACCTCCTATCCTTCTCAGATTGCACTTCTATGTTTCACGACTTTTCATCCCTTATCATCCTATTTTAAATGGTCTTCGCTAAGCAGCTCTTGCTTTCTCTATTAACTACTCAATCTTGTGTTACTTACTTGATGATCCTATAGTCGTAAAACTTTCTAGAGGATATTTTCCGCATCTTAATCTTACCTTTCACCTTATATGTTCCTCCGTGACAGTTTATGATTCTAATATCCATATACTCATATAACTTCATGACATCTTTGCCGATATTGAACTATGAGTAAAAAGGCTTCCGTCAATATATACTTTTGAGTAACATACGCCATCCTTCCGCCTTTTTTAACCATTTATGTTCCTATTGATGCCCAAACAATATAACTAGCTTTGTACGAATAATCTTGTTAATTTCATATCGTATCGTTATGGACATTAAGCGCCACAATCTTTATAATTTACACCATTTTCCTATTCCATCATTGGTGTTTTACCTTTTTGCTTGTAGACCATTCGTATAAATGCAACTTAAGTATCATACTAAAACATATACGTATCCTTCCCATACCTTCCATGTAAAGAAAATTTAACTTCCATCTAGTCACACTGCTGCCTTATCAATCAAGCATCTGTGAGGTTGCTAACCAATCCAAACATAAACGTGGTCTTTTACTATTATCTGATCGAGAATCTCACCTAAGTTTGTCTTTCTAGCTTTACCCTTTTCCCTCTTTTGGGCCTCATTACAATACTTTAAAAGCTATCTCTTTGTAATGTAACATATGACATTTCAAGATCACACTCATGTATATACAGATATTTTATCAAAACAGTAAATATACCTTCCATCATAAGTCACCCTAATCCTGAGATCCCAATGCATGTGAATCTTGCCATGGCCCTACCCTGGAGCCCTGATCTGGCACAAACCGATCTAACATAGGCTTTGGAAGTCCTCCAACCTATTGCCCTTCTATTTGTTGTTTCTCGCTGCCCGGAAATCCTACAAAAGTACCCACTATTTTTATTCTCATAGTCTAACCACTACCCTCATCTGGTTCTTGTTCCATAGATTGTGGCAAGTCCTGGTTAACTGACTCCCAAGATCGTATACTTCTCAATTCCATAGAAGACCCCATACCCTCTGGTTCCCTATTACAATACAGGGTCCGAGGGTCAACCGATCTATTCAACACTTGTGCTACCCTCCTTACCTCTCACTCAACTGAGTTTATAAAGGAAACTGGTGCTACTAGAGCTCTTCCTTCTCCTGGCTCCTCTAATACCATCAGGGTCGAAACCTCCCATCATGGTAACTCATCCCATATCTCAGACGGATCATCATCTCAGATGGGTCCGTTTCAATAGAAGGCATAACCTCAGATGGGTCTGGCTCAATAGAGTGACTTGCTCCCTCTCTCGGATCATCTGTAGTCTTTTCTGTAGAAGTCATCTCCTGACTATCAAACAAATAAAGGTCAGGATTAAGAATTTCATTTCCCATGACTCGGCTTTATAACACGTTCTAGGACAAGAAAGAAAGATAACTATCTTATATGCCCTGCAGCCTTTTTTTTATAAGTGTGGCGTGCAACACACCCATAAACAAACTCTACTAGACACGGCTTGTAGACAACCCTAGGACAAAACTGCTCTGATACAAAGTTTTTAACGAACCAAATCGGAGGGTCATGACGGGCACTCGGGCCTTACTTGTCGAGCACCGCTATACATACTTACATATCATATTCATCAATAAGGGTGGACCACGAGGGTTGTCATACACAACCTGCTAACTCATACAGGTAATAAACTGGAAAGGGATAAGTCCAAAAGGACATACATACATAAACATACTGGGCATGATAGTACGAGCCGACAAGGCCATCATGAACATCTATACAACAAAATACAGGCCGAGGAGGCCATACAACATCTAACTATATCACAACTGTCTACAAGCCTCTATTGGAGTACATGACATAATTAGGTCGGGACAAGGCCCCGCCATACCCATAAACATGTGAACATATCCATACCGACCCCAAAAGGCAACTCCGGAGCAAGTGGTGTGCAACGACACTTCTGCTGAGCTGATAACCTACTGGGAGGACCGTCAACCTATATAGTAGGACCTGCGGGCATGAAACGCAGCGTGTAGCATCCCCTTTGGAAGGATACCACTTACGAAACAAAAGCTAATTTCACACTTACAACGTTTAGAAGAAATTTATGCCAAAAGATATTCACAAAAATATTTAATAGCGCAAATAGGCCCATGCGAAAAAGGGTTGAAAGTGCGACATTTTTTTTTTTGATTGTACCCTCCGAAAAATTTCTTAGATGAAATACAATATCAGAGTATCAATTTAAAACGATAATTCCCTTCTCAAATAGTAAACACATTTAAGAAACTTCGTTTTGAAATTATATTTTCAAATCGACACCATTGCGGGTCCATAAGATACACAAAACTCAAACTTGCGATTATCACAGAAACTAGTATCTTCCTTTGTACATAATTACAAGGCAAAATGTAAACCCAGTACATGGCATGACTGGGTTGAAGCACAACCTAAAATAGCAAAACAAGTCACCAAGTTCAAGTTACAAGCATATGGTCTTGTGTCCAACAAGCCTCCAAAATTTCATACATAAGTGCCACACATGGATCATGTACAAGTACCCAAAATTTTACAAGACCTAGATGCATATGCAAATGTGATCTTCACTAAGGCTCCCAAAAAGTCTACTCCAAATGGCCATCTTCACATCTCTTCCCGTACATTACCTACGATAGAAAACAACTATCGCTAAGCATAAACTTAGTGGTGTATAAACTTTGGGCTTGGAGCAATTAGATTCTCCAATTCCTTGTCCGTAGTAGGTAGCTCAATAAGATAACAATAAATCAAGTAAACAAGTATATCAAAGTATCAAATACCAACCTTGAAGAGTTTCAAACTATCGATACTAATATTCGAAGGCTCAATTATCAAGAAAGCTTATAATTCAATTCAAGAGAGTTTGTCGAATAACCAATTTAGCTCAATATGTACGTCATGCCATCACACCAAGCACATTCAATATCAAGATGGACCAAAGCCCCAAATCAAGAAGGGTCATCACCCAATAGTCAAGAGAATCAAGAGCCATGTTGAAAGTGGCTTTCCACTCGTACTCGAAAATGGACGAAAATCCATCATCAAGACGAAATGTAAATCGAAATTCAAGATGGGCAAGATCCGAATCGAGAAACATGCCGATATCGATGACAAAGTCAACCGCAAAGAAGGACAAAGTCCCAACAAGAATGCAAAATGATCAACCAATTCGTCAAGTGGGCATTTAGCGAAAGTTTTGCAATACTTGAGATGATAATCGTACAATGATATAAGATGAAAGTAAGGAAACAGCCCATCAAGATACTTCAAAACTTCTAGAAAATAAAGATATTCCAAGTTCAAATTTATACACAAACCTTGGCGTTTTACCACACAACAAGTTCTACCAAAACTCGAGGAGTTCAAATCGTCTACGCCATAAACCAACCAAAGTCCACTTCATCAAACAATTCCTCTTAGCTTGTACAAGAGCATATATACTTTATAGTAGAAGAACCTCACTTTATTCAACTCTTTCCAAGATCGCTCATCACCGCCTTAGAGAAACAAGGACAATTACCTTCATGGATTATCCTTGGGTTTTGATGTTGATCTTCTCTCTTGATGATATGGAAAGGTTATCGAAGATTGTGGAAGATTATGGAAGGTTATGGAGGTTTATGGAAGGTTATGGAAGATTATGGAAGGTTATAAAAGATTATGAAAAATTATGGAAAATTATGGAAGATTGTGGAAGGTTATAGAAGATTATGGAAAATTATGGAAGATTGTGGAAGGTTATGGAATCCTCGGGAACTCTCAAGAACTCTTTGGAAGTGTGGGGATGAGAGGATAAGAACCAAAGGGTATATATCTTACTTAGTAAGATAAGAATGAAAAATAATAAAATAAAATAAAAAGGGGGCTGTCCACTTTTAGAAATATCTAATCCATTTAATAAATTTAATAAGATAATCATAGTAGGAGTAGTTTATATAACTCCACCATAACGCTTCGAACAAGTTTCAAATACAGTCAAGTTCACATTCAGGAAGTGCGAAGTAAAATATACCCTTACTATCAAGATATGGTCAATCAAAAAATTCGAGAGCTAGTTTAAAAAAAATTTGGGGCGTTACACAGCGTCCCCAGGTAAAGGGACGTCAGTACGAATAAAGTACCGAGTATGTCAGGCATGAAAGTAACATAAATGAGACATAAGAGCAACATAGGGTAAAAGGATACAACCTATATATCTGAATTACCTCTGAGGGCCATGATATGCATAAGTACTGTATATATGCATATATAATGCACAATGTCATACATATATGCAATACAATGCCCAAGCCTCTGTAGGCATCATTATCCTAGCAAAACCGATCAATGGTGCGTGTATATATATGTATATATATATATATATATATATATATATATATATATATATATATATATATATATATATATATATATATATATATATATATATATGCGTATATAATGCCATCGACCTCTGTGGGCATCATTATCATAGTATCATATGTATATATAAATGCATAAGTATGATAAGAGTACATTTTGAGTTTATATATGCGTATATAATGCCGATTCACCTCTGTGGGCATCATTATCATAGTATCATATGTATATATAAATGCATAAGTATGATAAGAGTACATTTTGAGTTTGATATATATATATATATATATATATATATATATATATATATATATATATATATATATATATATATATATATATATATATGCGTATATAATGCCATCAGCCTCTGTGGGCATCATTATCATAGTATCATATGTATATATAAATGCATAAGTATGATAAGAGTACATTTTGAGTTTGTCGGAGTGATGTAAGGTCGTTATACCTCCGAACATCATTATGAGACTAACATCATTTTGAGACTAACATAATTATCATTACATGACTCTATAGGACTCACAAATCAAGAATAAACTTTTTGGAAGCAATACTATCTGATCATGAATCAACATGGAAACTTTTAGCTACTAAGAGTTGAATCGTTGTGGAGTAGCATTGCGTTTACGTTTCGTTCATATAGATCATGCCAAGAGATAAAAAGTTAGCCTTAAAAACCCTCAAGTCATTAACACAATCGCACAACGAACTCGTCATACTAGTACTCCAAGCCTATAACAAAGGACTGTATTGACAAACTTAGATGGCACTAGTATATCACGTATATCAAATGATAATTCGATTCTAAAATGAAACAGGCAACATTTCCCTTCTTCCTTAATCACTACAACACATCCAGCAGCCAGCAACAACAACAACAACCTCAAATAACTATCTTTAAACTCACATCATCAATCATCCCAAGATATACATCAAAATAATCCAATATACGCTTCGTATACGACACTTTATACGCTTCTATTTCAGGTATATCAACATCAACACAACTATGACATCAACTGCTATCCATACATGAAGAATTTAGTTCAACAGTAAAATAACAATATGGCCAAAACAGATTATAACCCAACATGAACCTCAACATATAGTAAAACCTTTTCCTGCAACTTTCTCCCTTCAATCATTTGTATAAACATCTAACAAACTCATTGTCACGACCCAAACTACGGGCCATGGCCAATGTATCCGGGGCTAACCACCGAACACCGCTCATGCTGCTACTTATCTGCTCTCATTCATACTATATGCTCATATTCATAGAAATATCTCATCGTTCGAACATAATCACTTTTATAAACATAAATACTGTCGCATTATCAAAATAAATATATATATATATATATATGTATATATATATATATACATGCACATACATATACATGAAGACCATGGGACCATACTACCCACACTGCGTATCTACGAGCCTCTACTGGAATACTAGACATATGGACGGGACAGGACCCCGTCGTGCCCAATCATGAATATACACATATATGTACCAAAAGAATAATCCACGGCACCTCCGAAAGAAATGGAGTGCTCTCAAATCAGCTGCTAGCTCCTATGAGTCTGGATCACCTCCCTGTCTACCTGTGGGCATGAACACAAACATCCGAAGAAAAGGACGTCAATATTAATATTGTACCGAGTATGTAAGGCATAAACAATAATAGAATATCAATGAAATAAGGAGGCATCCGTGAGGAGCAATCGTATTCTTGAATCATAGAGGATATCATACATGCTGGCTTACTTTCATACTCATCATCATATCATATATGCATAAATGTATAACGCCCGACCATATAGGTGCGGTGTGATAATCAATAACATTAGCAATAGCATTAGCACAACGTCCCGGTCCTCCCGCATCTGGGGTATCATCTCATGCCGCCCACTAGTGGTGTCTGCCCATGCCATTCGGCCATGGTGTATAGCTGCCCGCCTTGGCGGTGACTGCCCGGCCACTTAGGCGCGGTGTGACATCATCATATGCTCTTTATATCATGCTCATCATAATATGCTTATCATAACTCATTATAGTATGCTAGTCCTCATATACTTATCACAACACATGCATAGCGACTCTTAGCTAATCATACTTCATCGGGGTGACGTAAGGTCGTGAACCCCCCCCCCCCCTGGATATCGTTATGAGCATTCTTACATATCCAATACTTATTTCATGTTCTATAAGTCATTTATATCGCATTTATAACACCAACATATCCACTTTCATGATTCAATCCAACTACTATTCCATAATGACATTTTTCACCCATTTAAGACCCATTTTCTATTCTCTTCTACCATTCATGTGTTTCAACTTATAAATACTTCAAACAATATGTAAATATCATGAAACTTACCTTAGATGTTGGAGGAATAATCTTAGAATGGTGATTCACCCTTAGCACCAAAACCCTACTTTATCTCTCTTGGGATTTCTTGACTTGGATGACTTTTAATGGGTTTCCTTCACTTGATTCTCTTGATTTCTTGTTGTTGATCCTTGATTTCTATTGTTTTCTCATGGATGAAATGTTTGGAACTCTCTATAGGTTTCTTGTGTTTTGAGAGATGAAGAGTGAAATGAAAATGAAATGAGAAGGTCCACTTATATTAAAATGAACTTCGGCCACGACCATGATATACGGACCAACATGGTCGTATGTTTTATCTTGTCCGTATGTCTGCCGTAGATCTGGTCCGAGTGAAGTATGCTCTCTGGACTGAATCTCGGTTGGACATACGGTCCATACATTTTATACGGCAGTATGTCGGCCGTAGGTTAATCTGATTTTCGAAATCGTTTCGTCGACTCGTTTGATCTCCGATCCTTATGGAACCTTCTTAACACTTGTTCCTTACCTCAATACCATTCTAAGGGACATTATAACTCTTCCTCAATGGGTCATTAAGACATCATTAACTTAGTACTCGTAATTCCATCGATACATTCAACGTATAACTACTTCTCTTAACAACTTTCTTTCCTTAACCGGATGTCTTTGAAAATCTTAATTAGGGCTATCCATTACTATCCCTTACTCATTCTAAACCTCGTATCCATCGTGCCCTTCGTGAGCCTATCCTTTATCTGTTGTGTGAAATTTTCAGGGTGTAACATTCTTCCCCCCACTGGAACATTCGTCCCGAATGTTAAATCGTCGAGTTCTAGAAAAATTTTCGCCGAAGTTTCCCCTGTAATATGGCACTACCATCCTGTCACAAAAACTCATAATATCATTGCCTCGCGGGGCCACAACACGATAGCAATATGGATTGGCCACACGCGACCCGTATACATAAAAATAAAGCATACATACCTTATTTCGAAGTTCCATCATAGATTTTTCCGAGGGCTGGAAATAAATGCGGGTATGTGGATTTCATATTCTCTTCTGGCACTAAGTCATCTCTTCCCGATTGTTATTTTCGCCGTAAGACTTTATTTGAAAAGCTATTTTCTTATTTCGAAGTCTTTGTACTTGCACGTCTAAAATGGTATAGGCGGCTTCCTTATGATCAAGCTCTTTCCGTGATCACGAACATCATCTATTGGCATGATCTTTGTAGGATCTCCCACATTCTGAGACATTGAAACATGAAATGCGGGTGAACTAACTCCAAGCTCGGAAGCAATTCTAATTCATACGCTACTTGACCCACCTTGCGAATAATTTTGTAGGGTCCGATGTATCGAGGACTTAGCTTTCCTTTCTTACCGAATCTCATCACCCCTTTCATCGGTGATACTTTCAGAACACCCAATCATTAACTTGAAATTCTAAATCTCGCCGGCGGTTATCCGCATAAGACTTTTGGCGACTTTGGGCTGTTAATAACCGATCTCGGATCACCTTGACTTTTTCTACCGCTTGTTGAATCAACTCGGGGCCTATCAATTGTACTTCTCCGACATCAAACCATCCATTGGAATGCGCTTTTCTTCCATATAAACTTCATGCGGAGCTATTTGGATCTTGGAATGATAACTATTGTTATAGGCAAACTCAATCAGGGGTAAATGGTCATCCCAACTACCACCAAAATCTAAAACACATGCTCTTAGCATATCCTCCAAGGTCTGTATAGTACGCTCGGCTTGTCCATCAGTCTGCGGATGAAATGCCGTGCTAAGCCTTACTTGAGTGCCTAGACCTTCTTGGAAGGATTTCCAGAACTTAGCTGTAAATTGTGCTCCTCTGTCTGTGATGATAGATATTGGAATACCATGAAGCCTTACAATCTCCTTAAGATATAACCTTGCATAATCTTCAGCTGAATATGTAGTTCGGAGAGAAATGAGGCACTTTTTCAATCTGTCCACGATCACCCATATAGAATCATACTTGCCTCGAGCGGAAATCCTACAATAAAATCCATATTGATCCTTCCCATTTCCCGTAGGAATTTCTATTGCTTGCAATAATCCCCTGGCTTTTGATGTTCTATCTTCACTTAGCTGACAATTTGGACATTGGGCTACAATTGCTATGTCTCTTTTCATGCCATCCCACCAATACATCATTTTAAGATCATGATACATTTTAATCGCTCCTGGGTGAATGAAATGCGAGAGTAATGAGCTTCTTCTAAATTTGCTGACGGCGTAATCTGCCCACATCCGGAACGCATAACCTATCACATTTTTTGAGAACCCCATCGTCGAAACTTCAAATAGTGACTTTTCTTTTGGAAACTTCACACCTTTATAATACTTTAATTTGGGATCCCTCGTCTTGGCCTCTTTATTTCATCAGGATGAAACTGTGGGATTGTTAACACTAACTCGATACCTTTGAATCAATTATCTGATACTCAGATTTGCTAGCTGGCGGAGTTCATGGATCATTCTTTCTTCTCCAAAGGCACTTCGCATAGGCTACCCACATAGATCGGCGACTAAGCATCCATTACTACATTTGCCTTTTCGAGGGTGGTATAAGATATTCACATCATAATCTTTCAAAATTCTAACCACCATTGGCTGAATAGCGGATTTCGACTCTTTTTGTCTAAAAATATATTGGAGACTCTTTTATAGATCTGTATAGATATCAACATACGCCCATTACAAATAATGTCTCCACGATTTTCAATGCATGAATAACTTCGACCATGTTATATCCCATATTTTTAATGCGTCGGGATAATGGGATTAACTTCTGATAAGTTGGGGACAAGACTATCCGAGATATGATAGACTTTTTATATTGTTAAGGCTTAAGTTATGTAGTTTTATTAGCGCAAAACAGTTAAGTATTTGCGGTTAAGTTCCATTTTTGGAAAGTATTCTATTTTTTAAGGAATTGAAAACAACAAAAAAAAAAAAAAAAAAGAAAAGGAAAAAAAA